>NC_092710.1:4123836-4309618 GCF_047496885.1 Scyliorhinus torazame | reverse complement strand
AGGACAGGTACAGCATGGGTTAGATACAGTGTAGAGCTCCATCTACATTACCCTGACAGTGTGTCCCCCACTTTATACCCAGTGTCAGCATCGAGCTCTCCCACGACAGGCACAGCACGGGTTAGATACAGTGTAGAGCTCCCTCTACATTACCCTGACAGTGTGTCCCCCACTTTATACCCAGTGTCAGCATCGAGCTCTCCCACGACAGGTACAGCACGGGTTAGATACAGTGTAGAGCTCCCTCTACATTACCCTGACAGTGTGTCCCCCACTTTATACCCAGTATCAGCATCGCGCTCTCTCAGGACCGGTACAGCACGAGTTAGATACAGTGTAGAGCTCCCTCTACATTACCCTGACAGTGTCCCCCACTTTATACCCAGTGTCAGCATCGAGCTCTCCCAGGACAGGTACAGCACGGGTTAGATACAGTGTAGATCTCCCTCTACATTACCCTGACAATGTGTCCCCCCCACTTTATACCCAGTGTCAGCATCGAGCTCTCCCAGGACAGGTACAGCACGGGTTAGATACAGTGTAGAGCTCCCTCTACATTACCCTGACAGTGTCCCCCCCACTTTATACCCAGTGTCAGCATCGAGCTCTCCCAGGACAGGTACAGCACGGGTTAGATACAGTGTAGATCTCCCTCTACATTACCCTGACAATGTGTCCCCCCCACTTTATACCCAGTGTCAGCAGCGAGCTCTCCCAGGACAGGTACAGTACGGGTTAAATACAGTGTAGAGCTGCCTCTACATTACCCTGACAGTGTGTCCCCCACTTTATACCCAGTGTCAGCATCGAGCTCTCCCAGGACAGGTACAGCACGGGTTAGATACAGTGTAGAGCTCCCTCTACATTACCCTGACAGTGTGTCCCCCACTTTATACCCAGTGTCAGCATCGAGCTCTCCCAGGACAGGTACAGCACGGGTTAGATACAGTGTAGAGCTCCCTCTACATTACCCTGATAGTGTGTCCCCCACTTTATACCCAGTGTCAGCATCGAGCTCTCCCAGGACAGGTACAGCACGGGTTAGATACAGTGTAGAGCTCCCTCTACATTACCCTGACAGTGTCCCCCCCACTTTATACCCAGTGTTAGCATCGAACTCTCCCAGGACAGGTACAGCACGGGTTAGATACAGTGTAGAGCTCCATCTACATTACCCTGACAGTGTGTCTCCCACTTTATACCCAGTGTCAGCATCGAGCTCTCCCAGGACAGGTACAGCACGGGTTAGATACAGTGTAGAGCTCCCTCTACATTACCCTGACAGTGTGTCCCCCACTTTATACCCAGTGTCAGCATCGAGCGCTCCCAGGAGAGGTACAGCACGGGTTAGATACAGTGTAGAGCTCCCTCTACATTACCCTGACAGTGTGTCCCCCACTTTATACCCAGTGTCAGCATCGAGCTCTCCCAGGAAAGGTACAGCACGGGTTAGACACAGACACAGACACAGAATTTACAGTACAGAAGGAGGCCATTCGGCCCATCGAGTCTGCACCGGCCCTTGGAAAGCGTACCCCACCCAACCCCAGACCACCCTATCCGCATAACCCAGTAACCCCACTGAACCAACACTATGGGCAATTTTGGACACGAAGGGCAATTTAGCATGGCCAATCCACTTAACCTGCACATCTTTGGACTGTGGGAGGAAACCGGAGCACCCGGAGGAAACCCACGCACACACGGGGAGAACGTGCAGACTCCGCACAGACAGTGACCCAGCCGGGAATCGAACCTGGGACCCTGGAGCTGTGAAGCAATTGCGCTAACCGCTATGCTACCGTGCTGCCCACAATACAGTTCGATACAGTTTAGAGCTCCCTCTACATTACCCTGACAGTGTGTCTCCCACTTTATACCCAGTGTCAGCATCGAGCTCTCCCAGGACAGGTACAGCACGGGTTAGATACAGTGTAGAGCTCCCTCTACATTACCCTGACAGTGTGTCTCCCACTTTATACCCAGTGTCAGCATCGAGCTCTCCCAGGACAGGCACAGCACGGGTTAGATACAGTGTAGAGCTCCCTCTACATTACCCTGACAGTGTGTCCCCCACTTTATACCTAGTGTCAGCATCGAGCTCTCCCAGGACAGGTACAGCACGGGTTAGATACAGTGTAGAGCTCCCTCTACATTGCCCTGACAGTGTGTCCCCACTTTATACCCAGTGTCAGCATCGAGCTCTCCCAGGACAGGTACAGCACGGGTTAGATACCGTGTAGAGCTCCCTCTACATTACCCTGACAGTGTGTCCCCCAATTTATACCCAGTGTCAGCATCGAGCACTCCCAGAATAGGCCCTAACATTTATTACGATACCAGACAGGAAAATCAAACACTTTTAAAATATTTTAAACTGTGAGGAAAGCATATTCCGCTCCAGGAGTGACTGCCACTGACTAACAGCTATCTGTAATATTAAAACAAGTTTCATGTTAACGCAGAATTAAGCGCATTAACATCACAGAAAATAGCTGTTCAATTAACAGTTCAACAATTCAAAAACAAAAGGAACCCTTTTTACTGCTAACTTATATCTTCTCTGTCACCAATTAAGTGAAGCCACTTACAGGTCAAAATCCACTTATAAATAAAGTTAGCAAACACGGCATCACTTGTATAGACATTTCCTGGAAAGACTACTTGGTGAGAGAGAGAGGGAGACTTTTCAGGAAACCGCCTGCAGACCCTTCTGTCTGTGTCAGACTACTGTTCAACCTGACAATCTTTGGCCAGAACTGCTTAAAAACTCCTAGCAGACTCTCAGACCCACATCAAACTGCAAAACTGCAGACAGACCTGCCTTCTCCCATTAATCGCAACATTATTATCCCACATGGCCTGTTACCTAAATCTGAGCGCAATGTCTCAAATTATCTACTCTCCGGGGAACCTCCAGCCATCAGAACAAAGTTCCATTCGGCCTCCCTTTGTAAACAAGTACATGGTTGGACGTGAACAATGATCGCACTTTTACGACATCTTAATTGCACCTTTTGCAGACTCGCCACCTGCCGGTCAGACGAGGATTTTTTAAAATGTCGCTGTTACAGGTATGTTTCCACTCTATCTACCAGTTTCTGACATGAACCACCAGCACCATTAACTGCTGGATTTGGCAGGGCTGAAGAGCTTAGATCAGGGGCGTCATTCTCCGACCCCCCCGCCGGGTTGGAGAATCGCCGGGGGCTGCCGTGAATCCCGCCCCCGCCGGTTGCCGAAGTCTCCGGTACCGGATATTCGGCGGGGTCGGGAATCGGGCCGCGCCAGTTGGCGGGCCCCCCCGCTGGATTCTGCGGCCTGGATGGGCCGAAGTCCCGCCGATAAATTGCCTGTCCCGCCGGCGTGGATTAAACCACCTTTTGAACGGCGGGACCAGGCGGCGCGGGCGGGCTCCGGGGTCCTGGGGGGGGGGGGCGCGGGGCGATCTGGCCCCGGGGAGTGCCCCCACGGTGGCCTGACCCGCGATCGGGGCACTCTTTCCCTTCAGCCTCCGCCACGGTCTCCGCATGCGCCGCCCGGGGATGTCATTTCCGCGCCAGCTGGCGGGGCAACAAAGGCCGTTTCCCGCCAGCTGGCGGGGCGGAAATCCCTCCGGCGTCGGCCTAGCCCCTCAAGGTTGGGGCTCGGCCCCCAAAGATGCGGAGCATTCCGCACCTTTGGGGCGGCGCGATGCCCGTCTGATTGGCGCCGTTTTGGGCGCCAGTCAGCGGACATGGCGCCGTTTCGGGAGAATTTCGCCCCGATCCGTTATTTGTGGGTCGCTTAGCTCTGTCTTGTTACTTGCTGCTTGGCGCACAAATAATCGTGTGTTGTTGCTTCACCAGGTTGACACCTCATTGTTTCGGTCTGCCTGATGTTGCTCCCGGCTCCCCTGCACCTTTCATTGAACCAGGGTTGACCCCCTGGCTGGGTGGTAATGGTAGAGTGGGGGATATGCCGGGCCCTGAGGTCAGATTGTGCTGGAATACAATTCTGCTGCTGATGATGGCCCACAGCGCCTCCTGGAGGCCCAGCCTTGAGTTGCTAGACCTGTTCGAAGTCTATCCCATTTAGCTCAGTGGTAACGCCACACAACACGATGGAGGGTACCATCAATGTGAAGAAGGGTCTTTGTCACCACAAGGACTGTGCTGTGGTCACCCCTACCGATACTGTCACGGACAGATGCATCTGCAGCAGGCAGGTTGGTGAGGATGAGGCCTAGCCTGTTTTTCCCGCTCGTTGGTGCCCTCACCTCCTGCCGCAGTCCCAGTCCTGAGCAGAAACAAAAGCGCAACGATCCGGAAGGACTCAGCACGACCCGGCAGTCTGAGCGGAGAGGGGAATGTCCCCCGGGCCGACGTGGAATTCAAAATGGAGGACAGGGTTCGCGACCTGAGGTTTTCCGAGCGCAATATTGAGTCCGGGAAGCTGCTTGGCTGGACGGTGAGGCGGGGCTCCTCCGTCTTGCTGAGGCTTCGCTGGACCATTGAGGTAGGCCGGGCACAGAAGAGCGAGCGTAGGGGAGCAAGATTGCGAGTTGAATGGGCAGTCCACCGGAAGGTCGGGGGGTCGCACTGGCGGACTGAGCGAAGGCCATCCCCAAAGGGGTCGCCCAGCCTAAGTTCGGTCCCTTCACTGCACTGAAGGAGACCGCACCGGAGGGGGGGGGGGGGGGGGGGGGGGGGGGGCTGAAGAATACAATGGACGGAATTGAAATGGAGGACACGTAAACCACTGCCTTACCTGGAGGGAGTGTTTGGGACCTTGGACAGTGCGGAGGGAGGAGGGAGGAGGTTAAGGGGGGTGTTGTTGCACGGGAGGGTGCAGTGGAAAGGTGATGAGGTGTTTGGAGGGGTTGGTGAGAGAGGAGTGGACGCTGAGGGAAGGAACCTCTGAGTGATGATGGGCAGGGGGCGGGGGGGGGGGGTTGCGGGAACGAGACGTTTGGCGCTGGCCTCACACCTGGAGTTGGCGGGTTTGGCGAAGACCCTTTTGAGTGCTGGTGAGGAATAAAATGAGGACCAGGGCAGACGCACCGGGAAGATGGGTCCCCTTGGTCTTCACAATGGGCCTTGATGTTCCCCCAACCAGAAAAACCTTTGTGCCCCCGTCTGAGCGTCGCTCAGGCCTCGTGTTGGCCACCAAGCAGGAGCGCTGCGGTAGGTGGCAGTCGGCAGGTTGGCCTCCTTGGCCATGTTTGACCCGATGGCATGAGATCCCAGCAAGGCCACTCGCTCCTGGGGTTACGGGAATAGGGCGGCCCCGTGGACCTGGGTAGGGTGCTCTTTCAGAGGGTGGGTGCAGTCCCGATTGGCCGAATCGCCCTCCGTCTGCGCTATAGAGATTCCATGGAGAACATTCAACGCTCGATGGATGTGCCCCTGGTGGGATTTGAACCCTGACCCCCCCCCCCCCCCCAGAAATGTGGAGTCCTGGAACCGTAGCAAAGTTACAGCACAGAAGGAGGCCATTCCGCCTGCCCTGTCCATGCCAGCCCGAGGACACCCCAGGTGCCCGTTCTAATCTCACCTTCCTGCACCTAGTCCACATCCCTGCAGCTTAGAGCACTTAAGAACAAAGAACAAAGAAATGTACAGCACAGGAACAGGCCCTTCGGCCCTCCAAGCCCGTGCCGACCATGCTGCCCGACTAAACGACAATCTTCTACACTTCCTGGGTCCGTATCCCTCTATTCCCATCCTATTCATGTATTTGTCAAGATGCCCCTTAAATGTCACTATCGCCCCTGCTTCCACCACCTCCTCCGGCAGCGAGTTCCAGGCACCCACTACCCTCTGTGTGGAAAACTCGCCTCGTACATCTCGTCTAAACCTTGCCCCTTGCACCTTAAACCTATGCCCCCTAGTAATTGACCCCTCTACCCTGGGGAAAAGCCTCTGACTATCCACTCTGTCTATGCCCCTCATAATTTTGTAGACCTCTATCAGGTCGCCCCTCAACCTCCGTCGTTCCAGTGAGAACAAACCGAGTTTATTCAACCGCTCCTCATAGCTAAAGACCTCCATACCAGGCAACATCCTTGGTAAATCTGTTCTGCACCCTCTCTAAAGCCTCCACATCCTTCGGGTAGCGTGGCGACCAGAATTGAAGACTATCCTCCAAGTGTGGCCTAACTAAGGTTCTATACAGTTGAAACATGACTTGCCAATTCTTATACTCAATGCCCCGGCCAATGAAGGCAAGCATGCCGTATGCCTTCTTGACTACCTTCTCCACCTGTGTTGCCCCTTTCAGTGACCTGTGGACCTGTACACCGAGATCTCTTTGACTGTCAATACTCTTGAGGGTTCTACCATTCACTGTATATTCCCTACCTGTATTAGACCTTCCAAAATGCATTACCTCACATTTGTCCGGATTAAACTCCATCTGCCATCTCTCCGCCCAAGTCTCCAAACAATCTAAATCCTGCTGTATCCTCTGACAGTCCTCATCGCTATCTGCAATTCCACCAACCTTTGTGTCGTCCGCAAACTTACTAATCAGACCAGTTACATTTTCCTCCAAATCATTTATATATACTACAAACAGCAAAGGTCCCAGCACTGATCCCTGCGGAACACCACTGGTCACAGCCCTCCAATTAGAAAAGCATCCTTCCATTGCTACTCTCTGCCCTCGATGACCGAGCCAGTTCTGTATCCACCTTGCCAGCTCACAAGGTACAGATCCTGGTACCTTTTAGAAGAGATTAGGGTCTCTGCCTCCACCACCACCTCGGACAGCGAATTCCCGACTCCCACTACCCTCCACGTTAAAAACGTTCTCCCTCACGTCCCCTCTACGCCTTCTGCCGCTTACCCTGCTTCTAGAATTCTCCACCTAGGGAAACAATTTTATCCTGTCCACTCGATCGCTTCCCCTCGTAGTTTTGTCCACCTCAGTTAATTCACCCCTCAGCCTCCTTTGTTCCGATCCCCACCTCTCCGCGTGGCTACCCCGGGTGGCTGGATCCCGAGCCCAGCGACGTTCCCGCCACCTCCCGCATCGCAAGGTGTGATTCTGGAGGAAGGCCTGGTCGCGGAGGGTGGGAAAGACAAAGGGGATTGGGATTCGAGCGGGGGGCCCTGAATAGCGTTTAGCCTCCTCCCTCAATTGTCCCATCTTCCCCTTCCCCGCCCATGACCAGAAGACATAGGAGCAGAATTAGGCCACTCGGCCCATCGAATCTGCTCCGCCATTCAATCATGGCTGATATTTTCTCATCCCCATTCTCCTGCCTTCTCCCCATAACCCCTGATCCCCTTATTAATCAAGAACCTATCTATCTCCGTCTTAAAGACACTCAGCGATTTGAGCTCCACAGCCTTCTGCGGCAAAGAGTTCCACAGATTCACCCCCCTCTGGCTGAAGAAATTCCTCCTCACCTCTGTTTTAAAGGATGATCCCTTTAGTCTGAGATGGTGTCCTCTGCTTCTAGTTTTTCCTACAAGTGGAAACATCCTCTCCACGTCCACTCTATCCAGGCCTCGCAGTATCCTGTAAGTTTCAATAAGATCCGCCCTCATCCTTCTAAACTCCACCGAGCACAGGCCCAGAGTCCTCAACCGTTCCTCGTACGACAAGCTCTTCATTCCGGGGATCATTCTTGTGAGCCTCCTCTGGACCCTTTCCAAGGCCCCAGCACATCCTTCCTTAGACACGGGGCCTAAACTGCTCACAACACTCCAAATGGGGTCTGACCAGAGCCTTATACAGCCTCAGAAGTACATCCCTGGTCTTGTATTCTAGCCCTCTCGACATGAATGGTAACATTACATTTGCCTTCCTAACTGCCGACTGAACCTGTACGTTAACCTTAAGAGAATCGTGCGCAAGGACTCCCAAGTCCCTTTGTGCTTCTGCTTTCCGAAGCCTTTCCCCATTTAGAAAATAGTCTGTACCTAAATTCCTCCTTCCAAAGTGCAGAACCTCACACTTTTCCACATTGTATTCCATCTGCCACTTCATTGCCCGCTCTCCGAGCCTGTCCAAGTCCTTCTGAAGTCCCCCTGCTTCCTCAATACTACCTGTCCCTCTACAGATCTTTGTATCATCTGCAAACTTAGCAACAGTGCCTTCAGTACCTTCTTCCAGACCATTGTGAAAAGTTGTGGGCCCAGCAAAGACCCCTGAGGCACACCACTAGTCACCGGCTGCCATCCTGAAAAATACCCCTTTATCCCCACTCTCTGCCAGTCAGCCAATCCTCTATCCATGCCAGGATCTTACCCTTAACACCATGGGTTCTTAATTTATTTAACAGTTTAACTTATTTACCAAAAGCGACTGCAAAAGTTTGGATGAGTAAATGAAGAGAAAAAGATTAGTGAAGACAAATGTAGGTCCCGTACAGTCCGAACCAGGAGATACGATAATCGACAACAAGGAAACGGCTGAGAAGTTAAACAATTATGCGGGGGGGGGGGGGGGGGGGGGGGCGGGGGTGTGGAGTGGTGGTCTTCGCAGGGTTAGCGGGGACACGTTTTTTGTCGCTGTCATTTCCAGAATCGATGCTGGGCGGTCCGTCTGATTTCATTCCTTTTTTTCGATCTTCTCCAGCAGTTTGACACTGAATGACTTGATCAGTCAGTTTCCACCGGGGGCGGGAGTGGAGCCACTTAAATTGGCCAACTCCCGATTCAAAATGGCGAACGGCAAAGGCTGATGGGAAAGTCAGCCAACAAGACAAAAACCAGCAGCCGCAGGTTGGCTGTGTATTTAACTCTGGAAAAGCCAGACAAGATCGATACCAGCAACCATCAGCATAACAAAACAACAGCCATCTGCATACTAATGAGCAATCCCCGGGAACAATAAGCAACATTTAGACACACAAAGCCAACCCAGACTTTTCGGCGCCAGCAGAAGCCTACACAATGGGAGGTGAACGACCACCTCAGGACCGCCCATCGATCAGGGAACCGCTCCAGCATTGGAGAAAATCGAACGAAGCGATTGGGACAAAGTCTCTTCCACCGCTCTTCTGCTCTTCTCCACCGCTTCTCCAGCTCTTCACTCTTCAGCAGCTGATCGAAACTGTAAGTCTTACTTCAACGCTCGCTACGAGATAGGCGCTCCTAGCTACCAATCTGTACCAACTTCGAATCCCGCAGGCTCAGAACCTGAACAAAAGGCCATTTGTTTCCCTGACCTGGTGGGCCAGTCCGAAGTTAAGTATAGGCCTGTTAGTTGTAGAAGTAGCTTAGACGTAGAATTTATGTATAAGTATTGATTACTGTGTATAATAAATGTGCGTTGATTTAACTCTTACTAATCGGTGTATTGGATTATTGATCATCACTCGGACTTGAACCTCGTGGCGGTATCATAAAGATACCTGGCGACTCGAGAGCAAAGGTGATAAAACAGAGCAATTAAACTAAGGCAAAGTTAGCAACACGGGGTGGCGGCGATGCGGGTAAAGCAGTTAAGAGTCAATCAGTTGGGTGCGTGGGTCTGGAGTCACGTGTCTTCCAGACAGGGGGTAAGAACAAAGAGCAAAAGAATGTGAGGCCACATTTGGAGTATTGTGTGCAGTTCTGGTCACCTCACTATAGGAAGGATGTTGGAAGCATTGGAAAGGGTGCAAAGGAGATTTACCAGGATGCTGCCTGGTTTGCAAGATAGGTCTTATGAGGAAAGGTTGAGGGAGCTCGGGCTTTTCTCTTCGGAGCGGAGGAGGATGAGAGGCGACTTAATAGAGGTGTATAAGCTAATGAGGGGGATAGATAGAGTGGACGTTCAGAGACTATTTCCTCAGGTGGATGTAGCTGTTTCAAGGGGGCATAACTATAAGATTCAGGGTGGGAGATACAGGAGGGATGTCCGAGGTAGGTTCTTTACTCAGAGTGGTTAGGGTGTGGATTGCCTGCTGTGATAGTGGAGTCGGACACTTCAGGAACTTTCAAGCGGTTATTGGATAGGCACATGGAGCACACCAGAATGACAGGGAGTGGGATAGCTTGATCTTGGTTTCGGACAAAGCTCGGCACAACATCGAGGGCCGAAGGGCCTGTTCTGCGCTGTACTGTTCTATGTTCTATGAGGAACAATACAGCACAGGAACAGGCCCTTCGGCCCTCCGAGTCCTGTACTGGTCATGATACCACCCTTGGCCCAAACCCTCAACACTTCCTTGTGTCGCCCCCATACCCATCCTATCCATGTCTTTGTGGAGATGCCTTTCGCAAGCCGTTAATGTATCTGCTTCCTCAACCTCCCCTGGCAACATGTTCCAGGCACTCACCACCAACGGGATAGTCTCGAGGGGGCTGAATGGCCTATTGCTGCCTTACTCTTTTTCCCAATCATGCTCCATCTCTCTTTGTTTCTGAGTTGCTGTCTCACTCTTTCAGCCTGTTTCTGCTACCATCTCTTTGTTGCTATCTCTGTCTGTCTCTCCCTCTCTCCGTCCCCTCTTTCTGTCTCACAGCCTCATTGGGTCTCCTTTATCATCGCCCTATATTCCTGTTACACTCTCTCTCTCTCCTTTCCCTTCATTCATGTCTCCTGCTCTGCCCTCTCGATTCCTGTCTCTTTTTCTCTGCCTCTATTTTCTGTCTCCCTCTCTCTCTGATTCCCCCTCTATCACAAAATCTCTCTCTAGCTCTGTTTCCCCCTCGACCTCACAAACTCGCTTTCTCTCTCTCTCTCTCTCGCTCTCTGTTTTCCTCTCTGCCTCATGATCTCTCGATCTCTCTCTCTCTTTTTCGCTCTCTGTTTTCCTCTCTATCTCCCGATCTCTCTTTCTGTCTCTCACTGTCAGATCTCTGTTTTCCTCTCTATCTCCCGATCTCTCTTTCTGCCTCAGTCTCTCCCTCTTTTTCCCCTCTATCTCATGCTACCTCTTTCTGTCTCTCTCTCTCTCTCTGTCGCTCTCTGTTTTCTTCTCTATCACACGATCTCTCTTTCTGCCTCCCTGTCATATTTTCCTCTGTAACTCACAATCTCTCTTTCTCTCTCTCTATTTTTCCCTCTATCTCACGGTCTTTCGCTCTGTCGTTCACTGTTTTTCTCACTGTCTCCAATCTCTCTTTCTGTCCCTGTCTCACTATTTTCCCCTCTTTCTGCCTCTCTCTCACCACCTCACAATCTCTCTCTCTCCACACATATATATATATCTCCGCCTCTATCTTTCTTTCTGTCGACTCTCCAGTACTCCTCTATCTCACAATCTCTCTTTCTGTCTCTCTCTCATGTTATTCTCTGTCTCACAAACTCTCTTTGTGTCTCTCTCGCTCTCTATTTTCACCTCTATCTCGGTCTCTCTTTCTGTCTCTCTCTGCATCGCTCTCAGTTTTCCTCGCTATCTCACGATCTCACTTTCTCTCTCTCCTCTGTCTGTTTTCCACTCTATCTCACACTCTCTCTCTCTGTCGCTCTCTGTTTTCCCCTCTATCACAATCCCTCTCTCTGTCACTCTCTGTTTTCCCCTGTATCTCACACTCTCTCTCTCTCTGTCGCTCTCTGTTTTCTCCTCTATCTCACAATCACTCACTCTGTCGCTCTCTGTTTTCCCCTCTATCTCACACTCTTGGTCTCCCTGTCGCTCTCTGTTTCCCTCTATCTCACACTCTCTTTCTGTCGCTCTCTGTATTCCTCTCTATTTCACACTCTCTCTCTCTGTCGCTCTCTGTTTTCCCCTCTATCTCACACTCTCTCCCTCTCTCTTGCTCTCTTTTTTCCCCTGTATCTCACACTCTCTCTCTCTCTCGCTCTCTGTTTTCCCCTCTATCTCACACTCTCTCTCTCTCTGTTTCCCCCTATCTCACAATCTCTCTCTCTGTCGCTCTCTGTTTTCCTCTCTATCTCACACTCTCTCTCTCTGTCGCTCTCTGTTTTCCCCACAATCCCACGATCTCTCTTTCTGTCTTTCTCTCTCTCCCCATTCTGTTTTCCCCTCTATCTCACAATCTCTCGTTCCCTCTCTCTCTCTGTTGCCTTCTCTAACTCACAATGGCTCTTTATCTCGCTCTCTCTCTCTCTCTATCTCTCTCTGTTTTCCTCCCTATCTCACGCTCTCTCTCTGTCACTCTCTGCTTTCCCCTCTATCTCACACTCTCTCTCTCTGTCGCTCTCTGTTTCCCCTCTATCTCACACTCTCTCTCTGTCACTCTCTGTTTTTCCCTCTATCTCACACTCTCTGTCGCTCTCTGTTTTCCCCTCTATCTCACACTCTCTTTCTGTCGCTCTCTGTTTTCCCCTCTATCTCACTCTCTCTCTCTGTCGCTCTCTGTTTTCCCCTCTATCTCACACTCTCTTTCTGTCGCTCTCTGTTTTCCCCTCTATCAAACACTCTCTCTCTGTCACTCTCTGTTTTCCCCTCTATCTCACACACTCTCTCTCTGTCGCTCTCTGTTTTCCCCTCTATCTCACACTCTCTTTCTGTCGCTCTCTGTTTTCCCCTCTATCTGACTCTCTCTCTCTCTGTCACTCTCTGTTTTCCCCTCTATCTCACACTCTCTCTTTTTCTGTCGCTCTCTGTTTTCCCTTCTATCTCACATTCTCTCCCTCTCTCGCTCTCTGTTTTCCCCTCTATCGCACAATCTCTGTCTCTCTGTTGCTCTCTGTTTTCCCCTCTATCGCACAATCTCTCTCTCTCTCGCTCTCTGTTTTCCCCTCTATCTCACACTCTCTCTATCGCTCTCTGTTTTCCCCTCTATTGCACAATCTCTATCTCTGTTGCTCTCTGTTTTCCCCTCTATCTCACACTCTCTCTCTTTCTGTCGCTCGTTGTTTTCCCCTCAATCTCACAATCTCACTGTCGCTCTCTGTTTTACGCTCTATCGCACAATCTCTCTCTCTCTCGCTCTCTGGTTTCCCCTCTATTGCACAATCTCTCTCTATGTCGCTCTCTGTATTCCCCTCGATCTCACACTCTCTCTCACTGTCACTCTCTGTTTTCCTCTTTATCTCACACTCTCTCTCTCTCACTCTCTGTTTTCCCCTCTAACTCACAATCTCTCTCTCTCTCTCTCTGTCGCTTTCTGTTTTCATCTCTATCTCACCATCTCTCTCTCTCTGTCGCTCTCTATTTCCCCTCTATCTCACTCTCTCTCTCTCTGTCACTCTCTGTTTTCCCCTCTCCCTCACAATCTCTCTCTGTCACTCTCTGTTTTCCCCTCTATCTCACACTCTCTCTCTCTGTCGCTCTCTGTTTTCCACTCTATCTTACATTCTCTTTCTGTCGCTCTCTGTTTTCCCCTGTATCTCACTCTCTCTCTCTCTCTGTCACTCTGTTTTCCTCTCTATCTCACACTCTCTCTCTCTGTCGCTCTCTGTTTTCCCCTCTATCTCACACTCTCTTTTTCTGTTGCTCTCTGTTTTCCCTTCTATCTCACACTCTCTCTCTCTCTCTCGCTCTCTGTTTTCCCATCTATCGCACAATCACTCTCTCTCTGTTGCTCTCTGTTTTCCCCTCTATCTCACACTGTCTCTGACGCTCTCTGCTTTCCCCTCTATCGCACAATCTCTCTCTCTCTTGTCGCACTCTGTTTTCCACTCTATCGCACAGTCTCTCTCTCGCTTTCTGTTTTCCCCTCTATCTCACAATCTCTCTGTCGCTCTCTGTTTTCCCCTCTATTGCACAATCTCTATCTCTGTTGCTCTCTGTTTTCCCCTCTATCTCACACTCTCTCTCTCTCTGTCGCTCTCTGTTTTCCCCTCTATCTCACAATCTCTCTGTCGCTCTCTGTTTTCCGCTCTATCGCACAATCACTCTCTCTGTCGCTCTCTGGTTTCCCCTCTATCGCACAATCTCTCTCTATGTCGCTCTCTGTATTCCCCTCGATCTCACACTCTCTCTCACTGTCGCTCTCTGTTTTCCACTTTATCTCACACTGTCTCTCTCTCGCTCTCTGTTTACCCCTCTATCTCACACTCTCTCTCTCTGTCGCTTTCTGTTTTCCCCTCTATCTCACAATCACTCTTTCTCTGTCGCTCTTTGTTTTCCCAAATATCTCACAATCTCGCTCACTGTCGGTCTCTGATATCCCCTCTATCTCAATCTCTCTCTCTCTCTCGCTCTCTGTCTTCCCCTCTATCTCACAATCTCTATCTCTGTCGCTCTCAGTTTTCCCCTCTAACTCACAACCTCTCTCTCTGTCGCTTTCTGTTTTCCTCTCTATCTCACCATCTCTCTCTCTCTCTGTCGCTCTCTATTTCCCCTCTATCTCACTCACTCTCTCTCTGTCACTCTCTGTTTTCCCCACTATCTCACAATCTCTTTCTCTGTCACTCTCTGTTTTCCCCTCTATCCTACGATTTCTGTCTCTCTGTCGCTCTCTGTATTACCCTATATCTCACACTCTCTCTCTCTCTCGCTCTCTGTTTTCCCCTCTATCACACAATCTCTCTCCGTCGCTCTCTGTTTTCCCCTCTACCTCACACACTCTCTCTCTGACGCTCTCTGTTTTCCCCTCTATCCCGCGTTCTCTCTCTCTGTCGCTCACTGTTTTCCCCTCTATCTCACACTCTCTCTCTCTCTGTCGCTCACTGTTTTTCCCTCTATCTCACACTCTCTCTCTCTCTGTCGCTCTCTGTTTTCCCCTCTATCTCACAATATGTCTCTCTCTCGCTCTCTGTTTTCCCCTCTACCTCACAATCTCTCTCTCTCTCGCTCTCTGTTTTCCCCTCTATCGCACAATCTCTCTCTGTCGCTCTCTGTTTTCCCCTCTATCTCACTCTCTCTCTCTCTGTCACCCTCTGTTTTCCCCACTATCTCACAATCTCTTTCTCTGTCACTCTCTGTTTTCCCCTCTATCCCACGATCTCTGTCTCTCTGTTGCTCTCTGTATTACCCTATATCTCACACTGTCTCTGTCTCTCTCGCTCTCTGTTTTCCCATCTATCCCACACTCTCTCTATCTCTGTCGCTCACTGTTTTCCCCTCTATCTCACACTCTCTCTCTCTGTCGCTCACTGTTTTCCCCTCAATCTCACACTCTCTCTCTCTCAGTCGCTCTCTGTTTTCCCCTCTATCTTACAATCTCTCTCTCTCTCGCTCTCTGTTTTCCCCTCTACCTCACAATCTCTCTCGCTTTGTCGCTCTCTGTTTGCCCCTCTATCTCACAATCCCATCTCTGTCGCTCTCTGTTTTCCACTCGATCTCACTTTCTGTCTCTCTGTCACCCTCTGTTTTCCCCTCTATCTCACAATCTCTTTCTCTGTCACTCTCTGTTTTCCCCTCTATCCTACGATCTCTGTCTCTCTGTCGCTCTCTGTTTTCCCTCTATCTCACACTCTCTCTCTCTGTCTCGCTCTCTGTTTTCCCCTCTATCGCACAATGTCTCTCTGTCGCTCTCTGTTTTCCCCTCTACCTCACACTCTCTCTCTCTGTCGCTCTCTGTTTTCCCCTCTATCCCACGTTCTCTCTCTCTGTCGCTCACTGTTTTCCCCTCTATCTCACACTCTCTCTCTCTCTCTGTCGCTCTCTGTTTTTCCCTCTATCTCACACTCTCTCTCTCTCTCTGTCGCTCCCTGTTTTCCCCTCTACCTCACAATCCCATCTCTGTCGCTCTCTGTTTTCCACTCTATTTCACTTTCTGTCTCTCTGTCACCCTCTGTTTTCCCCTCTATCTCACAATCTCTCTCTCTCTGTCACTCTTTGTTTTCCCCTCTATCCCACGATTTCTCTCTCTCTGTTTTCCGCTCGATCCCATAATCTCTCTCTCTGTCGCTCTCTGTTTTCCCCTCTATCCCACGATCTCACTCTCTGTCACTCTCTGTTTTCCCCTGTATCTTACACTCTCTCCCTCTCTCTTGCTCTCTTTCTTCCCCTGTATCTCACACTCTCTCTCTCTCTCGCTCTCTGTTTTCCCCTCTATCTCACACTCTCTCTGTCACTCTCTGTTTTCCCCTCTATTGCACAATCTCTATCTCTGTTGCTCTCTGTTTTCACCTCTATCTCACACTCTCTCTCTGTCGCGCTCTGTTTTCCCCTCTATCTCACAATCTCTCTTTCTGTCTCTCTCTCATGTTATTCTCTGTCTCACAAACTCTCTTTGTGTCTCTCTCGCTCTCTATTTTCACCTCAATCTCGGTCTCTCTTTCTGTCTCTCTCTGCATTGCTCTCAGTTTTCCTCGCTATCTCACGATCTCACTTTCTCTCTCTCCTCTGTTTGTTTTCCACTCTATCTCACACTCTCTCTCTCTCTGTCGCTCTCTGTTTTCACCTCTATCACAATCTCTCTCTCTCTGTCTCTCTCTGTTTCCCTCTATCTCACACTCTCTCTCTGTCGCTCTTTGTTTTCCCCTCTATCTCACAATCTCTCTCTCTCTCGCTCTCTGTTTTCCCCTCTACCTCACAATCTCTCTCGCTTTGTCGCTCTCTGTTTGCCCCTCTATCTCACAATCCCATCTCTGTCGCTCTCAGTTTCCCCCTCTATCCTACGATCTCTGTCTCTCTGTCGCTCTTTGTTTTCCCCTCAATCTCACAATCTCTCTGTCGCTCTCTGTTTTCCACTCTATCGGACAATCTCTCTCTCTCTGGTTTCCCCTCTATCGCACAATCTCTCTCTATGTCGTTCTCTGTATTCCCCTCGATCTCACACTCTCTCTCACTGTCACTCTCTGTTTTCCTCTTTATCTCACACTCTCTCTCTCTCGCTCTCTGTTTTCCCCTCTAACTCATAATCTCTCTCTCTGTCGCTTTCTGTTTTCTTCTCTATCTCACCATTTCTCTCTCTCTGTCGCTCTCTATTTCCCCTCTATCTCACTCTCTCTCTCTCTGTCACTCTCTGTTTTCCCCTCTATCTCACAATCTCTCTCTGTCACTCTCTGTTTTCTCCTCTATCTCACACTCTCTCTCTCTGTCGCTCTCTGTTTTCCCCTCTATCTTACACTCTCTTTCTGTCGCTCTCTGTTTTCCCCTCTATCTCACTCTCTCTCTCTCTGTCACTCTGTTTTCCCCTCTATCTCACACTCTCTCTCTCTGTCGCTCTCTGTTTTCCCCTCTATCTCACACTCTCTCTCTCTCTCGATCTCTGTTTTTCCCTCTATCGCACAATCACTCTCTCTCTGTTGCTCTCTGTTTTCCCCTCTATCTTACACTCTCTTTCTGTCGCTCTCTGTTTTCCCCTCTATCTCACTCTCTCTCTCTCTGTCACTCTGTTTTCCCCTCTATCTCACACTCTCTCTCTCTGTCGCTCTCTGTTTTCCCCTCTATCTCACACTCTCTCTCTCTCTCGCTCTCTGTTTTCCCCTCTACCTCACAATCTCTCTCTCTCTCGCTCTCTGTTTTCCCCTCTATCGCACAATCTCTCTCTGTCGCTCTCTGTTTTCCCCTCTATCTCACTCTCTCTCTCTCTGTCACCCTCTGTTTTCCCCACTATCTCACAATCTCTTTCTCTGTCACTCTCTGTTTTCCCCTCTATCCCACGATCTCTGTCTCTCTGTTGCTCTCTGTATTACCCTATATCTCACACTGTCTCTGTCTCTCTCGCTCTCTGTTTTCCCATCTATCCCACACTCTCTCTCTCTCTGTCGCTCACTGTTTTCCCCTCTATCTCACACTCTCTCTCTCTGTCGCTCACTGTTTTCCCCTCAATCTCACACTCTCTCTCTCTGTCGCTCTCTGTTTTCCCCTCTATCTCACAATCTCTCTCTCTCTCGCTCTCTGTTTTCCCCTCTACCTCACAATCTCTCTCGCTTTGTCGCTCTCTGTTTGCCCCTCTATCTCACAATCCCATCTCTGTCGCTCTCTGTTTTCCACTCGATCTCACTTTCTGTCTCTCTGTCACCCTCTGTTTTCCCCTCTATCTCACAATCTCTTTCTCTGTCACTCTCTGTTTTCCCCTCTATCCTACGATCTCTGTCTCTCTGTCGCTCTCTGTTTTCCCTCTATCTCACACTCTCTCTCTCTCTCTCGCTCTCTGTTTTCCCCTCTATCGCACAATGTCTCTCTGTCACTCTCTGTTTTCCCCTCTACCTCACACTCTCTCTCTCTGTCGCTCTCTGTTTTCCCCTCTATCCCACGTTCTCTCTCTCTGTCGCTCACTGTTTTCCCCTCTATCTCACACTCTCTCTCTCTCTCTGTCGCTCTCTGTTTTTCCCTCTATCTCACACTCTCTCTCTCTCTCTGTCGCTCCCTGTTTTCCCCTCTACCTCACAATCCCATCTCTGTCGCTCTCTGTTTTCCACTCTATTTCACTTTCTGTCTCTCTGTCACCCTCTGTTTTCCCCTCTATCTCACAATCTCTCTCTCTCTGTCACTCTTTGTTTTCCCCTCTATCCCACGATTTCTCTCTCTCTGTTTTCCGCTCGATCCCATAATCTCTCTCTCTGTCGCTCTCTGTTTTCCCCTCTATCCCACGATCTCTCTCTCTGTCACTCTCTGTTTTCCCCTGTATCTCACACTCTCTCCCTCTCTCTTGCTCTCTTTTTTCCCCTGTATCTCACACTCTCTCTCTCTCTCGCTCTCTGTTTTCCCCTCTATCTCACACTCTCTCTGTCACTCTCTGTTTTCCCCTCTATTGCACAATCTCTATCTCTGTTGCTCTCTGTTTTCACCTCTATCTCACAATCTCTCTCTGTCGCGCTCTGTTTTCCCCTCTATCTCACAATCTCTCTTTCTGTCTCTCTCTCATGTTATTCTCTGTCTCACAAACTCTCTTTGTGTCTCTCTCGCTCTCTATTTTCACCTCAATCTCGGTCTCTCTTTCTGTCTCTCTCTGCATCGCTCTCAGTTTTCCTCGCTATCTCACGATCTCACTTTCTCTCTCTCCTCTGTTTGTTTTCCACTCTATCTCACACTCTCTCTCTCTGTCGCTCTCTGTTTTCCCCTCTATCACAATCTCTCTCTCTCTGTCTCTCTCTGTTTCCCTCTATCTCACACTCTCTCTCTGTCGCTCTCTGTTTTCCCCTCTATCTCACAATCTCTCTCTCTCTCGCTCTCTGTTTTCCCCTCTACCTCACAATCTCTCTCGCTTTGTCGCTCTCTGTTTGCCCCTCTATCTCACAATCCCATCTCTGTCGCTCTCAGTTTTCCCCTCTATCCTACGGTCTCTGTCTCTCTGTCGCTCTTTGTTTTCCCCTCAATCTCACAATCTCTCTGTCGCTCTCTGTTTTCCGCTCTATCGGACAATCTCTCTCTCTCTGGTTTCCCCTCTATCGCACAATCTCTCTCTATGTCGTTCTCTGTATTCCCCTCGATCTCACACTCTCTCTCACTGTCACTCTCTGTTTTCCTCTTTATCTCACACTCTCTCTCTCTCGCTCTCTGTTTTCCCCTCTAACTCACAATCTCTCTCTCTGTCGCTTTCTGTTTTCTTCTCTATCTCACCATTTCTCTCTCTCTGTCGCTCTCTATTTCCCCTCTATCTCACTCTCTCTCTCTCTGTCACTCTCTGTTTTCCCCTCTATCTCACAATCTCTCTCTGTCACTCTCTGTTTTCTCCTCTATCTCACACTCTCTCTCTCTGTCGCTCTCTGTTTTCCCCTCTATCTTACACTCTCTTTCTGTCGCTCTCTGTTTTCCCCTCTATCTCACTCTCTCTCTCTCTGTTACTCTGTTTTCCCCTCTATCTCACACTCTCTCTCTCTCTCGCTCTCTGTTTTCCCCTCTATCTCACACTCTCTCTCTCTCTCGCTCTCTGTTTTTCCCTCTATCGCACAATCACTCTCTCTCTGTTGCTCTCTGTTTTCCCCTCTATCTCACACAGTCTCTGACACTCTCTGCTTTCCCCTCTATTGCACAAACTCTATCTCTGTTGATCTCTGTTTTCCCCTCTATCTCACACTCTCTCTCTCTGTCGCTTTCTGTTTTCCCCTCTATCTCACAATCACTCTTTCTCTGTCGCTCTTTGTTTTCCCAACTATCTCACACTCTCGCTCACTGTCGGTCTCTGATATCCCCTCTATCTCACTCTCTCTCTCTCCCTCGCTCTCTGTCTTCCCCTCTATCTCACAATCTCTATCTCTATCGCTCTCTGTTTTCCCCTCTATACCACGAGATCTGTCTCGCTGTCGTTCTCAGTTTTCCCCTCTAACTCACAATCTCTCTCTCTGTCGCTTTCTGTTTTCCTCTCTATCTCAACATCTCTCTCTCTCTGTCGCTCTCTATTTCCCCTCTATCTCACTCACTCTCTCTCTGTCACTCTCTGTTTTCCCCACTGTCTCACAATCTCTTTCTCTGTCACTCTCTGTTTTCCCCTCTATCCTACGATCTCTGTCTCTCTGTCGCTCTCTGTATTACCCTATATCTCACACACTCTCTCTCTCGCTCTCTGTTTTCCCCTCTATCACACAATCTCTCTCGGTCGCTCTCTGTTTTCCCCTCTACCTCACACACTCTCTCTCTGACGCTCTCTGTTTTCCCCTCTATCCCACGTTCTCTCTCTCTGTCGCTCACTGTTTTCCCCTCTATCTCACACTCTCTCTCTCTCTGTCGCTCACTGTTTTTCCCTCTATCTCACACTCTCTCTCTCTGTCGCTCTCTGTTTTCCCCTCTATCTCACAATCTCTCTCTCTCTCGCTCTCTGTTTTCCCCTCTACCTCACAATCTCTCTCGCTTTGTCGCTCTCTGTTTGCCCATCTATCTCACAATCCTTCTCTGTCGCTCTCTGTTTTCCCCTCTATCCTACGATCTCTGTCTCTCTGTCGCTCTCTGTTTTCCCTCTATCTCACACTCTCTCTCTCTCGCTCTCTGTTTTCCCCTCTATCGCACAATCTCTCTCTGTCGCTCTCTGTTTTCCCCTCTATCTCACTCTCTCTCTCTCTCTGTCACCCTCTGTTTTCCCCACTATCTCACAATCTCTTTCTCTGTCACTCTCTGTTTTCCCCTCTATCCCACGATCTCTGTCTCTCTGTCGCTCTCTGTATTACCCTATATCTCACACTCTCTCTCTCTCGCTCTCTGTTTTCCACTCTATCACACAATGTCTCTCGGTCGCTCTCTGTTTTCCCCTCTACCTCACACTCTCTCTCTCTGACGCTCTCTGTTTTCCCCTCTATCCCACACTCTCTCTCTCTCTGTCGCTCACTGTTTTCCCCTCTATCTCACTCTCTCTCTCTCTGTCGCTCACTGTTTTCCCCTCAATCTCACACTCTCTCTCTCTCAGTCGCTCTCTGTTTTCCCCTCTATCTCACAATCTCTCTCTCTCTCGCTCTCTGTTTTGCCCTCTACCTCACAATCTCTCTCGCTTTGTCGCTCTCTGTTTGCCCCTCTATCTCACAATCCCATCTCTGTCGCTCTCTGTTTTCCACTCGATCTCACTTTCTGTCTCTGTGTCACCCTCTGTTTTCCCCTCTATCTCACAATCTCTTTCTCTGTCACTCTCTGTTTTCCCCTCTATCCTACGATCTCTGTCTCTCTGTCGCACTCTGTTTTCCCTCTATCTCACACTCTCTCTCTCTCTCGCTCTTTGTTTTCCCCTCTATCGCACAATGTCTCTCTGTCGCTCTCTGTTTTCCCCTCTACCTCACACTCTCTCTCTCTGTCGCTCTCTGTTTTCCCCTCTATCCCACGTTCTCTCTCTCTGTCGCTCACTGTTTTCCCCTCTATCTCACACTCTCTCTCTCTCTCTGTCGCTCCCTGTTTTCCCCTCTACCTCACAATCCCATCTCTGTCGCTCTCAGTTTTCCACTCTATTTAACTTTCTGTCTCTCTGTCACCCTCTGTTTTCCCCTCCATCTCACAATCTCTCTCTCTCTGTCACTCTTTGTTTTCCCCTCTATCCCACGATTTCTCTCTCTCTGTTTTCCACTCGATCCCATAATCTCTCTCTCTGTCGCTCTCTGTTTTCCCCTCTATCTCACACTCTCTCCCTCTCGCTCTCTGTTTTCCCCTCTATCTCACACTCTCTCTGTCACTCTCTGTTTTCCCCTCTATTGCACAATCTCTATCTCTGTTGCTCTCTGTTTTCACCTCTATCTCACACTCTCTCCCTGTCGCGCTCTGTTTTCCCCTCTATCTCACAATCTCTCTTTCTGTCTCTCTCTCATGTTATTCTCTGTCTCACAAACTCTCTTTGTGTCTCTCTCGCTCTCTATTTTCACCTCAATCTCGGTCTCTCTTTCTGTCTCTCTCTGCATCGCTCTCAGTTTTCCTCGCTATCTCACGATCTAACTTTCTCTCTCTCCTCTGTCTGTTTTCCACTCTATCTCACACTCTCTATCTCTGTCGCTCTCTGTTTTCCCCTCTATCACAATCTCTCTCTCTCTGTCTCTCTCTGTTTCCCTCTATCTCACACTCTCTCTCTGTCGCTCTCTGTTTTCCCCTCTATCTCACAATCTCTTTCTCTCGCTCTCTGTTTTCCCCTCTACCTCACAATCTCTCTCGCTTTGTCGCTCTCTGTTTGCCCCTCTATCTCACAATCCCATCTCTGTCGCTCTCAGTTTTCCCCTCTATCCTACGATCTCTGTCTCTCTGTCGCTCTTTGTTTTCCCCTCAATCTCACAATCTCTCTGTCGCTCTCTGTTTTCCACTCTATCGGACAATCTCTCTCTCTCTGGTTTCCCCTCTATCGCACAATCTCTCTCTATGTCGTTCTCTGTATTCCCCTCGATCGCACACTCTCTCTCACTGTCACTCTCTGTTTTCCCCTCTATCTCACACTCTCTCTCTCTGTCGCTCTCTGTTTTCCCCTCAATCCCACGATCTCTCTTTATGTCTTTCTCTCTCTCCCCTGTCTGTTTTCCCCTCTATCTCACAATCTCTCGTTCCCTCTCAATCTCTGTTGCCTTCTCTAACTCACAATGCCTCTTTATCCCACTCTCTCTCTCTCTCTCTCTATCTCTCTGTTTTCCTCCCTATCTCACGCTCTCTCTCTGTCGCTCTCTGCTTTCCCCTCTATCTCACACTCTCTCTCTCTCTGTCGCTCTCTGTTTCCCCTCTATCTCACACTCTCTCTCTGTCACTCTCTGTTTTCCCCTCTATCTCACACTCTCTCTCTCTGTCGCTCTCTTTTTTCCCCTCTATCTCACTCTCTCTCTCTCTGTCACTCTCTGTTCTCCCCTCTATCTCACACTCTCTCTTTTTCTGTTGCTCTCTGTTTTCCCCTCTATCTCACAAACTCACTCTCTGTCACTCTCTGTTTTCCCCTCTATCTCACTCTCTCACTCTCTGTTTTCCCCTCTATCTCACACTCTCTTTCTGTTGCTCTCTGCTTTCCCCTCTATCGCACAATCTCTCTCTCTCTGTCGCACTCTGTTTTCCACTCTGTCGCACAATCTCTCTGTCTCTCGGTCTCTGTTTTCCCCTCTATCTCACACTCTCTCTGTGCTGTCTGTTTTCCCCTCTATTGCACAATCTCTATCTCTGTTGCTCTCTGTTTTCCCCTCTATCTCACACTCTCTCTCTTTCTGTCGCTCTTTGTTTTCCCCTCAATCTCACAATTTCCCTGTCGCTCTCTGTTTTCCGCTCTATCGCACAATCTCTCTCTCTCTCCCTCTCTGGTTTCCCCTCTATCGCACAATCTCTCTCTATGTCGCTCTCTGTATTCCCCTCGGTCGTACTCTCTCTCTCACTGTCACTCTCTGTTTTCCTCTTTATCTCACACTCTCTCTCTCTCGCTCTCTGTTTTCCCCTCTAACTCACAATCTCTCTCTCTGTCGCTTTCTGTTTTCCTCTCTATCTCACCATCTCTGTCTTTCTGTCGCTCTCTATTTCCCCTCTATCTCAATCTCTCTCTCTCTGTCGCTCTCTATTTCCCCTCTATCTCACTCTCTCTCTCTCTCTGTCACTCTCTGCTTTCCCCTCTATCTCACAATCTGTCTCTGTCACTCTCTCCTTTCCACTCTATCTCACACTCTCTCTCTCTGTCGCTCTCTGTTTTCCCCTCTATCTTACACTCTCTCTCTCTCGCTCTCTGTTTTCCCCTCTAACTCACAATCTCTCTCTCTGTCGCTCTCTGTTTTCCCCTCTAACTCACAATCTCTCTCTCTGTCGCTTTCTGTTTTCTTCTCTATCTCACCATTTCTCTCTCTCTGTCGCTCTCTATTTCCCCTCTATCTCACTCTCTCTCTCTCTGTCACTCTCTGTTTTCCCCTCTATCTCACAATCTCTCTCTGTCACTCTCTGTTTTCTCCTCTATCTCACACTCTCTCTCTCTGTCGCTCTCTGTTTTCCCCTCTATCTTACACTCTCTTTCTGTCGCTCTCTGTTTTCCCCTCTATCTCACTCTCTCTCTCTCTGTCACTCTGTTTTCCCCTCTATCTCACACTCTCTCTCTCTGTCGCTCTCTGTTTTCCCCTCTATCTCACTCTCTCTCTCTCTCTCTCGCTCTCTGTTTTTCCCTCTATCGCACAATCACTCTCTCTCTGTTGCTCTCTGTTTTCCCCGCTATCTCACACAGTCTCTGACACTCTCTGCTTTCCCCTCTATTGCACAAACTCTATCTCTGTTGATCTCTGTTTTCCCCTCTATCTCACACTCTCTCTCTCTCTGTCGCTCTCTGTTTTCCCCTCTATCTCACAATCTCTCTGTCGCTCTCTGTTTTCTGCTCTATCGCACAATCTCTCTCTCTGTCGCTCTCTGGTTTCTCCTCTATCGCACAATCTCTCTCTATGTCGCTCTCTATATTCCCCTCGATCTCACACTCCCTCTCACTGTCGCTCTCTGTTTTCCTCTTTATCTCACACTGTCTCTCTTCGCTCTCTGTTTTCCCCTCTATCTCACACTCTCTCTCTCTGTCGCTTTCTGTTTTCCCCTCTATCTCACAATCACTCTTTCTCTGTCGCTCGTTGTTTTCCCAACTATCTCACAATCTCGCTCACTGTCGGTCTCTGATATCCCCTCTATCTCACTCTCTCTCTCTCCCTCACTCTCTGTCTTCCCCTCTATCTCAGAATCTCTATTACTATCGCTCTCTGTTTTCCCCTCTATACCACGATCTCTGTCTCGCTGTCGCTCTCAGTTTTCCCCTCTAACTCACAATCTCTCTCTCTGTCGCTTTCTGTTTTCCTCTCTATCTCAACATCTCTCTCTCTCTGTCGCTCTCTATTTCCCCTCTATCTCACTCACTCTCTCTCTGTCACTCTCTGTTTTCCCCACTGTCTCACAATCTCTTTCTCTGTCACTCTCTGTTTCCCCTCTATCCTACGATCTCTGTCTCTCTGTCGCTCTCTGTATTACCCTATATCTCACACACTCTCTCTCTCGCTCTCTGTTTTCCCCTCTATCACACAAACTCTCTCGGTCGCTCTCTGTTTTCCCCTCTACCTCACACACACTCTCTCTGACGCTCTCTGTTTTCCCCTCTATCCCACGTTCTCTCTCTCTGTCGCTCACTGTTTTCCCCTCTAACTCACACTCTCTCTCTCTGTCGCTCACTGTTTTTCCCTCTATCTCACACTCTCTCTCTCTCTGTCGCTCTCTGTTTTCCCCTCTATCTCACAATCTCTCTCTCTCTCTCGCTCTCTGTTTTCCCCTCTACCTCACAATCTCTCTCGCTTTGTCGCTCTCTGTTTGCCCATCTATCTCACAATCCCATCTCTGCCGCTCTCTGTTTTCCCCTCTATCCTACGATCTCTGTCTCTCTGACGCTCTCTGTTTTCCCTCTATCTCACACTCTCTCTCTCTCGCTCTCTGTTTTCCCCTCTATCGCACAATCTCTCTCTGTCGCTCTCTGTTTTCCCCTCTAACTCACACTCTCTCTCTCTGTCACCCTCTGTTTTCCCCACTATCTCACAATCTCTTTCTCTGTCACTCTCTGTTTTCCCCTCTATCCCACGATCTCAGTCTCTCTGTCGCTCTCTGTATTACCCTATATCTCACACTCTCTCTCTCTCTCTCACTCTCTGTTTTCCACTCTATCACACAATGTCTCTCGGTCGCTCTCTGTTTTCCCCTCTACCTCACACTCTCTCTCTCTGACGCTCTCTGTTTTCCCCTCTATCCCACTCTCTCTCTCTCTGTCGCTCACTGTTTTCCCCTCAATCTCACACTCTCTCTCTCTCAGTCGCTCTCTGTTTTCCCCTCTATCTCACAATCTCTCTCTCTCTCGCTCTCTGTTTTGCCCTCTACCTCACAATCTCTCTTGCTTTGTCGCTCTCTGTTTGCCCCTCTATCTCACAATCCCATCTCTGTCGCTCTCTGTTTTCCACTCGATCTCACTTTCTGTCTCTCTGTCACCCTCTGTTTTCCCCTCTATCTCACAATCTCTTTCTCTGTCACTCTCTGTTTTCCCCTCTATCCTACGATCTCTGTCTCTCTGTCGCTCTCTGTTTTCCCCTCTACCTCACACTCTCTCTCTCTGTCGCTCTCTGTTTTCCCCTCTATCCCACGTTCTCTCTCTCTGTCGCTCACTGTTTTCCCCTCTATCTCACACTCTCTCTCTCTCTCTGTCGCTCTCTGTTTTTCCCTCTATCTCACACTCTCTCTCTCTCTCTGTCGCTCCCTGTTTTCCCCTCTACCTCACAATCCCATCTCTGTCGCTCTCTGTTTTCCACTCTATTTCACTTTCTGTCTCTCTGTCACCCTCTGTTTTCCCCTCTAACCCACGATTTCTCTCTCTCTGTTTTCCGCTCGATCCCATCATCTCTCTCTCTGTCGCTCTCTGTTTTCCCCTCTATCCCACGATCTCTCTCTCTGTCACTCTCTGTTTTCCCCTCTATCTCACACTCTCTCCCTCTCTCTTGCTCTCTTTTTTCCCCTGTATCTCACACTCTCTCTCTCTCGCTCTCTGTTTTCCCCTCTATCTCACACTCTCTCTCTGTCGCTCTCCGTTTTCCCCTCTATCTCACAATCTCTCTTTCTGTCTCTCTCTCATGTTATTCTCTGTCCCACAAACTCTCTTTGTGTCTCTCTCGCTCTCTATTTTCACCTCAATCTCGGTCTCTCTTTCTGTCTCTCTCTGCATCGCTCTCAGTTTTCCACGCTATCTCACGATCTCACTTTCTCTCTCTCCTCTGTCTGTTTTCCACTCTATCTCACACTCGCTCTCTCTGTCGCTCTCTGTTTTCCCCTCTATCACAATCTCTCTCTCTCTGTCTCTCTCTGTTTCCCTCTATCTCACACTCTCTTTCTGTCGCTCTCTGTATTCCTCGCTATTTCACACTCTCTCTCTCTGTCGCTCTCTGTTTTCCCCTCTACCTCACACTCTCTCCCTCTCTCTTGCTATCTCTTTTCCCCTGTATCTCACACTCTCTCTCTCTCTCTCGCTCTCTGTTTTCCCATCTATCTCACACTCTCTCTCTCTCGCTCTCTGTTTTCCCCCTATCTCACAATCTCTCTCTCTCTGTCGCTCTCTGTTTTCCCCTCTATCTCACACTCTCTCTCTCTGTCGCTCTCTGTTTTCCCCTCAATCCCACGATCTCTCTTTCTGTCTTTCTCTCTCTCCCCTGTCTGTTTTCCCCTCTATCTCACAATCTCTCGTTCCCTCTCTCTCTCTGTTGCCTTCTCTAACTCACAGTGCCTCTTTATCTCACTCTCTCTCTCTCTCTATCTCTCTCTGTTTTCCCCTCTATCTCACACTCCCTCTCTCTGTCGCTCTCTGTTTTCCCCTCTATCTCACACTCTCTTTCTGTCGCTCTCTGTTTTCCCCTCTATCTCACTCTCTCTCTCTCTCTGTCGCTCTCTGTTTTCCCCTCTATCTCACACTCTCTTTCTGTCGCTCTCTGTTTTCCCCTCTATCTCACACTCTCTCTCTGTCACTCTCTGTTTTCCCCTCTATCTCACAAACTCACTCTCTGTCACTCTCTGTTTTCCCCTCTATCTCACACTCTCTCTTTTTCTGTTGCTCTCTGTTTTCCCCTCTATCTCACACTGTCTCTGACGCTCTCTGCTTTCCCCTCTATCGCACAATCTCTCTCCCTCTGTCACACTCTGTTTTCCCCTCTATCTCACACTCTCTCTGTCGCTGTCTGTTTTCCCCTCTATTGCACAATCTCTATCTCCGTTGCTCTCTGTTTTCCCCTCTATTTCACACTCTCTCTCTTTCTGTCGCTCTTTGTTTTCCCCTCAATCTCACAATTTCTCTGTCGCTCTCTGTTTTCCGCTCTATCGCACAATCTCTCTTTCTCTCGCTCTCTGGTTTCCCCTCTATCGCACAATCTCTCTCTATGTCGCTCTCTGTATTCCCCTCGATCGCACACTCTCTCTCACTGTCACTCTCTGTTTTCCTCTTTATCTCACACTCTCTCTCTCTCGCTCTCTGTTTTCCCCTCTAACTCACAATCTCTCTCTCTGTCGCTTTCTGTTTTCCTCTCTATCTCACCATCTCTCTCTTTCTGTCGCTCTCTATTTCCCCTCTATCTCACTCTCTCTCTCTCTCTGTCACTCTCTGTTTTCCCCTCTATCTCACAATCTCTCTCTGTCACTCTCTCCTTTCCCCTCTATCTCACACTCTCTCTCTCTGTCGCTCTCTTTTTTCCCCTCTAACTCACAATCTCTCTTTCTGTCGCTTTCTATTTTCCTCTCTCTCTCACCATCTCACTCTCTCTGTCGCTCTCTATTTCCCCTCTATCTTACTCTCTCTCTCTCTGTCACTCTCTTTTTTCCCCACTATCTCACAATCTCTTTCTCTGTCACTCTCTGTTTTCCCCTCTGTCCTACGATCTCTGTCTCTCTGTCGCTCTCTGTATTACCCTATATCTCACACTCTCTCTCTCTCTCTCTCGCTCTCTGTTTTCCCCTCTATCACACAATCTCTCTCGGTCGCTCTCTGTTTTCCCCTCTACCTCACACTCTCTCTCTCTGATGCTCTCTGTTTTCCCCTCTATCCCACGTTCTCTCTCTCTGTCGCTCACTGTTTTTCCCTCTATCTCACACTCTCTCTCTCTGTGTCGCTCACTGTTTTCCCCTCTATCTCACACTCTCTCTCTCTGTCGCTCTCTGTTTTCCCCTCTATCTCACACTCTCTCTCTCTCTCGCTCTCTGTTTTCCCCTCTACCTCATAATCTCTCTCGCTTTGTCGCTCTCTGTTTGCCCCTCTATCTCACAATCCCATCTCTGTCGCTCTCGGTTTTCCCCTCTATCTCACAATCTCTTTCTCTGTCACTCTCTGTTTTCCCCTTTATCCTACGATCTCTGTCTCTCTGTCGCTCTCTGTTTTACCCTCTATCTCACACTCTCTCTCTCTCTGTCGCTCACTGTTTTCCCCTCTATCTCACACTCTCTCTCTCTCTGTCGCTCTCTGTTTTCCCCTCTATCTCACAATATCTCTCTCTCTCGCTCTCTGTTTTCCCCTCTACCTCACAATCTCTCTCGCTTTGTCGCTCTCTGTTTGCCCCTCTATCTCACAATCCCATTTCTGCCGATCTCTGTTTTCCCCTCTATCTCACAATCTCTCTCTCTCTGTCACTCTTTGTTTTCCCCTCTATCCCACGATTTCTCTCTCTCCGTTTTCCCCTCTATCCCACGATCTCTCTCTCTGTCGCTCTCTGTTTTCCCCTCTATCTCACACTCTCTCTGTCACTCTCTCTTTTCCCCTCTATCTCACAATCTCTCTCTCTCTCGCTCTCTGTTTTCCCCTCTACCTCACAATCTCTCTCGCTTTGTTGCTCTCTGTTTGCCCCTCTATCTCACAATCCCATCTCTGCCGATCTCTGTTTTCCACTCTATCTCACTTTCTGTCTCTCTGTCACCCTCTGTTTTCCCCTCTATCTCACACTCTCTCCCTCTCTATTGCTCTCTTTTTTCCCCTGTATCTCACACTCTCTCTCTCTCGCTCTCTGTTTTCCCCTCTATTGCACAATCTCTATCTCTGGTGCTCTCTGTTTTCACCTCTATCTCACACTCTCTCTCTCTGTTGCTCTCTGTTTTCCCCTCTATCTCACAATCTCTCTTTCTGTCTCTCTCTCATGTTATTCTCTGTCTCACAAACTCTCTTTGTGTCTCTCTCACTCTCTATTTTCACCTCAATCTCGGTCTCTCTTTCTGTCTCTCTCTGCATCGCTCTCAGTTTTCCTCGCTATCTCACTTTCTCTCTCTCCTCTGTCTGTTGTCCACTCTATCTCACACTCTCTCTGTCGCTCTCTGTTTTCCCCTCTATCTCACATTCTCTCTGTCGCTCTCTGTTTTCCGCTCTATCTCAAAGTCTCTCACTCCGTCGCTCTCTGGTTTCCCCTCTATCGCACAATCTCTCTCTATGTCACTCTCTGTTTTCCACTCTATCTCACAATCTCTCTATCTATCTCTCTCTGTATTCTTCTCTGTCTCACACTCTCTCTTTCTCTGTCGCTCTCTATTTCCCCTCTATCTCACTCTCTCTCTCTCTGTCACTCTCTGTTTTCCCCTCTATCTCACAATCTCTTTCTCTGTCACTCTCTGTTTTCCCCTCTATCCTACGATCCCTGTCTCTCTGTCGCTCTCTGTTTTACCCTCTATCTCACACTCTCTCTCTCTCGGTCGCTCACTGTTTTCCCCTCTATCTCACACTCTCTCTCTCTGTCACTCTCTCTTTTCCCCTCTATCTCACAATCTCTCTCTCTCTCGCTCTCTGTTTTCCCCTCTACCTCACAATCTCTCTCGCTTTGTCGCTCTCTGTTTGTCCATCTACCTCACAATCCCATCTCTGCCGATCTCTGTTTTCCACTCTATCTCACTTTCTGTCTCTCTGTCACCCTCTGTTTTCCCCTCTATCTCACACTCTCTCCCTCTCTATTGCTCTCTTTTTTCCCCTGTATCTCACACTCTCTCTCTCTCGCTCTCTGTTTTCCCCTCTATTGCACAATCTCTATCTCTGGTGCTCTCTGTTTTCACCTCTATCTCACACTCTCTCTCTGTTGCTCTCTGTTTTCCCCTCTATCTCACAATCTCTCTTTCTGTCTCTCTCTCATGTTATTCTCTGTCTCACAAACTCTCTTTGTGTCTCTCTCACTCTCTATTTTCACCTCAATCTCGGTCTCTCTTTCTGTCTCTCTCTGCATCGCTCTCAGTTTTCCTCGCTATCTCACTTTCTCTCTCTCCTCTGTCTGTTGTCCACTCTATCTCACACTCTCTCTCTCTGTCGCTCTCTGTTTTCCCCTCTATCACAATCTCTCTCTCTCTGTCTCTCTCTGTTTCCCTCTATCTCACACTCTCTTTCTGTCGCTCTCTGTATTCCTCTCTATTTCACACTCTCTCTCTCTGTCGCTCTCTGTTTTCCCCTCTATCTCACTTTCTCTCCCTCACTCTTGCTCTCTCTTTTCCCCTGTTTCTCACACTCTCTCTCTCTCTCTCGCTCTCTGTTTTCCCATCTATCTCACACTCGCTCTCGCTCTCTGTTTTCCCCCTATCTCACAATCTCTCTCTCTCTGTCGCTCTCTGTTTTTCCCTCTATCTCACACTCTCTCTCTCTGTCGCTCTCTGTTTTCCCCTCAATCCCACGATCTCTCTTTCTGTCATTCTCTCTCTCCCCTGTCTGTTTTCCCCTCTGTCTCAAAATCTCTCGTTCCCTCTCTCTCTCTGTTGCCTTCTCTAACTCACAATGCCTCTTTATGTCACTCTCTCTCTCTCTCTATCTCTCTCTGTTTTCCTCCCTATCTCACGCTCTCTCTCTGTCGCACTCTGTTTCCCCTCTATCTCACACTCTCTCACTGTCACTCTCTGTTTTCCCCTCTATCTCACACTCTCTCTCTCTGTCGCTCTCTGTTTTCCCCTCTATCTCACACTCTCTTTCTGTCGCTCTCTGTTGTCCCCTCTATCTCACTCTCTCTCTCTCTCTGTCGCTATCTGTTTTCCCCTCTATCTCACACTCTCTCTCTCTCTGTCGCTCACTGTTTTCCCCTCTATCTCACACTCTCTCTCTCTCTGTCGCTCACTGTTTTCCCCTCAATCTCACACTCTCTCTCTCTCAGTCGCTCTCTGTTTTCCCCTCTATCTCACAATCTCTCTCTCTCTCGCTCTCTGTTTTCCCCTCGACCTCACAATCTCTCTCGGTTTGTCGCTCTCTGTTTGCCCCTCTATCTCACAATCCCATCTCTGTCGCTCTCTGTTTTCCACTCTATCTCACTTTCTGTCTCTCTGTCACCCTCTGTTTTCCCCTCTATCTCACAATCTCTTTCTCTGTCACTCTCTGTTTTCCCTTCTATCCTAAGATCTCTGTCTCTCTGTCGCTCACTGTTTTCCCTCTATCGCACAATCTCTCTCTGTCGCTCTCTGTTTTCCCCTCTACCTCACACTCTCTCTCTCTCTGTCGCTCTCTGTTTTCCCCTCTATCCCACGTACTCTCTCTCTGTCGCTCACTGTTTTCCCCTCTATCTCACACTCTCTCTCTCTCTCTGTCGCTCTCTGTTTTTCCCTCTATCTCACAATCTCTCTCTCTCTCGTCCCTGTTTTCCCCTCTACCTCACAGTCCCATCTCTGTCGCTCTCTGTTTTCCCCTCTATCTCACAATCCCTCTCTCTCTCGCTCTCTGTTCTCCCCTCTACCTCACAATCTCTCTCGCTTTGTCGCTCTATGTTTGCCACTCTATCTCACAATCCCATCTCTGCCGATCTCTGTTTTCCACTCTATCTCACTTTCTGTCTCTATGTCGCTCTCTGTTTTCCCCTCTATCTCACAATCTCTCTCTCTATCTCTCTCTGTTTTCTTCTCTATCTCACACTCTCTCTTTCTCTGTCGCTCTCTATTTCCCCTCTATCTCACTCTCTCTCTCTCTGTCACTCTCTGTTTTCCCCTCTATCTCACAATCTCTTTCTCTGTCACTCTCTGTTTTCCCCTCTATCCTACGATCTCTGTCTCTCTGTCGCTCTCTGTTTTACCCTCTATCTCACACTCTCTCTCTCTCTGTCGCTCACTGTTTTCCCCTCTATCTCACACTCTCTCTCTCTCTGTCGCTCTCTGTTTTCCCCTCTATCTCACAATCTCTCTCTCTCTGGCTCTCTGTTGTCCCCTCGACCTCACAATCTCTCTCGCTTTGTCGCTCTCTGTTTGCTCCTCTATCTCACAATCCCATCTCTGCCAATCTCTGTTTTCCACTCTATCTCACTTTCTGTCTCTCTGTCAACCTCTGTTTTCCCCTCTATCTCACAATCTCTCTCTCTCTGTCACTCTTTGTTTTCCCCTCTATCCCACGATTTCTCTCTCTCTGTTTTCCCCTCTATCCCACGATCTCTCTCTCTGTCGCTCTATATTTTCCCCTCTATCTCACACTCTCTCTGTCGCTCTCTGCTTTCCCCTCTACGCACAATCTCTCTCTCTCGCTCTCTGTTTTCCCCTCTATCTCACAATCTCTCGTTCCCTCTCTCTCTCTGTTGCCTTCTCTAACTCACAATGCCTCTTTATGTCACTCTCTCTCTCTCTCTATCTCTCTCTGTTTTCCTCCCTATCTCACGCTCTCTCTCTGTCGCACTCTGTTTCCCCTCTATCTCACACTCTCTCACTGTCACTCTCTGTTTTCCCCTCTATCTCTCACTCTCTCTCTCTGTCGCTCTCTGTTTTCCCCTCTATCTCACACTCTCTTTCTGTCGCTCTCTGTTGTCCCCTCTATCTCACTCTCTCTCTCTCTCTGTCGCTATCTGTTTTCCCCTCTATCTCACACTCTCTCTCTCTCTGTCGCTCACTGTTTTCCCCTCTATCTCACACTCTCTCTCTCTCTGTCGCTCACTGTTTTCCCCTCAATCTCACACTCTCTCTCTCTCAGTCGCTCTCTGTTTTCCCCTCTATCTCACAATCTCTCTCTCTCTCGTTCTCTGTTTTCCCCTCGACCTCACAATCTCTCTCGCTTTGTCGCTCTCTGTTTGCCCCTCTATCTCACAATCCCATCTCTGTCGCTCTCTGTTTTCCACTCTATCTCACTTTCTGTCTCTCTGTCACCCTCTGTTTTCCCCTCTATCTCACAATCTCTTTCTCTGTCACTCTCTGTTTTCCCTAATATCCTAAGATCTCTGTCTCTCTGTCGCTCACTGTTTTCCCTCTATCGCACAATCTCTCTCTGTCGCTCTCTGTTTTCCCCTCTACCTCACACTCTCTCTCTCTCTGTCGCTCTCTGTTTTCCCCTCTATCCCACGTACTCTCTCTCTGTCGCTCACTGTTTTCCCCTCTATCTCACACTCTCTCTCTCTCTCTGTCGCTCTCTGTTTTTCCCTCTATCTCACAATCTCTCTCTCTCTCGTCCCTGTTTTCCCCTCTACCTCACAGTCCCATCTCTGTCGCTCTCTGTTTTCCCCTCTATCTCACAATCCCTCTCTCTCTCGCTCTCTGTTCTCCCCTCTACCTCACAATCTCTCTCGCTTTGTCGCTCTCTGTTTGCCACTCTATCTCACAATCCCATCTCTGCCGATCTCTGTTTTCCACTCTATCTCACTTTCTGTCTCTATGTCGCTCTCTGTTTTCCCCTCTATCTCACAATCTCTCTCTCTATCTCTCTCTGTTTTCTTCTCTATCTCACACTCTCTCTTTCTCTGTCGCTCTCTATTTCCCCTCTATCTCACTCTCTCTCTCTCTGTCACTCTCTGTTTTCCCCTCTATCTCACAATCTCTTTCTCTGTCACTCTCTGTTTTCCCCTCTATCCTACGATCTCTGTCTCTCTGTCGCTCTCTGTTTTACCCTCTATCTCACACTCTCTCTCTCTCTGTCGCTCACTGTTTTCCCCTCTATCTCACAATCTCTCTCTCTCTGGCTCTCTGTTTTCCCCTCGACCTCACAATCTCTCTCGCTTTGTCGCTCTCTGTTTGCTCCTCTATCTCACAATCCCATCTCTGCCAATCTCTGTTTTCCACTCTATCTCACTTTCTGTCTCTCTGTCAACCTCTGTTTTCCCCTCTATCTCACAATCTCTCTCTCTCTGTCACTCTTTGTTTTCCCCTCTATCCCACGATTTCTCTCTCTCTGTTTTCCCCTCTATCCCACGATCTCTCTCTCTGTCGCTCTATATTTTCCCCTCTATCTCACACTCTCTCTGTCGCTCGCTGCTTTCCCCTCTACGCACAATCTCTCTCTCTCGCTCTCTGTTTTCCCCTCTATCTCAAACTCTCTCTCTCTGTCGATCTCTGTTTTCACCTCTATCTCACTCACTCTCTCTCTCTCTGTCGCTCTCTGTTTTCCCCTCTGTCTCACACTCTCTTTCTGTCGCTCTCTGTTTTCCCCTCTATCTTACACTCTCTCTCTGTCACTCTCAGTTTTCCCCTCTATCTCACACTCTCTCTCTCTCTGTCACTCTCTGTTTTCCCCTCTATCTCACACTCTCTCTTTTTCTGTCGCTCTCTGTTTTCCCCTCCATCGCACAATCTCTCTCTCTGTTGCTCTCTGTATTTCCCTCTATCTCACACTGTCTCAGACGCTCTCTGCTTTCCCCTCTATCGCACAACCTCTCTCTCCGTCGCACTCTGTTTTCCACTCTATCACACATTATCTCTCTCTCTCGCTCCCTGTATTCCCCTCTATCTCACACTCTCTCTGTCGCTCTTTGTTTTCCCCTCTATTGCACAATCTCTCTCTCTGTCGCTCTCTGGTTTCCCCTCTATCGCACAATCTCTCTCTATGTCGCTCTCTGTATTCCCCTCGATCTCACACTCTCTCTCACAGTCGCTCTCTGTTTTCCTCTTTATCTCACACTCTCTCTCGCTTTCTGTTTTCCCCTCTATCTCACATTCACTCTTTCTCTGTCGCTCTCTGTTTTCCCCTCTATCTCACAATCTCGCTCACTGTCGCTCTCTGATATCCCCTCTATCTCGTTTTCTCTCTCTCTCTCTCGCTCTCTGGTTTCCCCTCTATGTCACAATCTCTCTCTCTGTCACTCTCTGTTTTTCCCTCTGTCTCACAATCTCAATCTCTGTCGCTCTCTGTTTTCCCCTCTATACCCCGATCTCTGTCTCGCTCTCGCTCTCAGTTTTCCCCTCTAACTCACAATCTCTCACTCTGTCGCTTTTTGTTTTCCTCTCTATCTCACCATCTTTCTCTCTCTGTCGCTCTCTATTTCCCCTCTATCTCACTCTCTCTCTCTCTGTCACTCTCTGTTTTCCCCTCTATCTCACAATCTCTTTCTCTGTCACTCTTTGTTGTCCGCTCTATCCTACGATCTCTGTCTCTCTGTCGCTCTCTGTTTTAGCCTCTATCTCACACTCTCTCTCTCTGTCGCTCACTGTTTTCCCCTCTATCTCACACTCTCTCTCTCTCTGTCGATCTCTGTTTTCCCCTCTATCTCACAATCTCTCTCTCTCTCGCTCTCTGTTCTCCCCTCTACCTCACAATCTCTCTCGCTTTGTCGCTCTCTGTTTGCCCCTCTATCTCACAATCCCATTTCTGCCGATCTCTGTTTTCCCCTCTATCTCACAATCTCTCTCTCTCTCTGTCACTCTTTGTTTTCCCCTCTATCCCACGATTTCTCTCTCTCCGTTTTCCCCTCTATCCCACGATCTCTCTCTCTGTCGCTCTCTGTTTTCCCCTCTATCTCACACTCTCTGTCTCTCTCTGTTTTCCCCTCTATCTCACATTCTCTCTGTCGCTCTCTGTTTTCTGCTCTATCTCAAAGCCTCTCACTCCGTCGCTCTCTGGTTTCCCCTCTATCGCACAATCTCTCTCTATGTTACTCTCTGTTTTCCCCTCTATCACACAATCTCTCTATCTATCTCTCTCTGTATTCTTCTCTGTCTCACACTCTCTCTTTCTCTGTCGCTCTCTATTTCCCCTCTATCTCACTCTCTCTCTCTCTGTCACTCTCTGTTTTCCCCTCTATCTCACAATCACTTTCTCTGTCACTCTCTGTTTTCCCCTCTATCCTACGATCTCTGTCTCTCTGTCGCTCTCTGTTTTACCCTCTATCTCACACACTCTCTCTCTCTGTCGCTCACTGTTTTCCCCTCTATCTCACACTCTCTCTCTCTCTGTCGCTCTCTCTTTTCCCCTCTATCTCACAATCTCTCTCTCTCTCGCTCTCTGTTTTCCCCTCTACCTCAAAATCTCTCTCGCTTTGTCGCTCTCTGTTTGCCCCTCTATCTCACAATCCCATCTCTGCCGATCTCTGTTTTCCACTCTATCTCACTTTCTGTCTCTCTGTCACCCTCTGTTTTCCCCTCTATCTCACAATCTCTCTCTCTCTGTCACTCTTTGTTTTCCCCTCTATCCCACAATTTCTCTCTCTCTGTTTTCCCCTCTATCCCACGATCTCTCTCTCTGTCGCTCTCTGTTTTCCCCTCTATCTCACACTCTCTCTGTCGCTCTCTGCTTTCCCCTCTATCGCACAATCTCTCTCTCTCGCTCTCTGATTTCCCCTCTATCTGACACTCTCTCTCTCTGTCGATCTCTGTTTTCCCCTCTCTCTCACACTCTCTTTCTGTCGCTCTCTGTTTTCCCCTCTATCTCACTCTCTCTCTCTCTCTCTCTGTCACTCTCTGTTTTCCCCTCTGTCTCACACTCTCTTTCTGTCACCATCTGTTTTCCCCTCTATCTCACACTCTCTCTCTGTCACTCTCTGTTTTTTCCCCTCTATCTCACTCTCTCTCTCTCTCTGTCGCTCTCTGTTTTCCCCTCTGTCTCACACTCTCTTTCTGTCGCTATCTGTTTTCCACTCTATCGCACATTCTCTCTCTCTCTCGCTCTCTGTTTTCCCCTCTATCTCACACTCTCTCTGTCGCTCTCTGTTTTCCCCTCTATTGCACAATCTCTCTCTCTGTCGCTCTCTGGTTTCCCCTCTATCGCACAGTCTCTCTCTATGTCGCTCTCTGTATTCCCCTCGATCTCACACTCTCTCTCACTGTCGCTCTCTGTTTTCCTCTTTATCTCACACTCTCTCTCGCTTTCTGTTTTCCCCTCTATCTCACATTCACTCTTTCTCTGTCGCTCTCTGTTTTCCCCACTATCTCACAATCTCGCTCACTGTCGCTCTCTGATATCCCCTCTATCTCGTTCTCTCTCTCTCGCTCGCTCTCTGGTTTCCCCTCTATGTCACAATCTCTCTCTCTGTCACTCTCTGTTTTCCCCTCTGTCTCACAATCTCAATCTCTGTCGCTCTCTGTCTTCCCCTCTATCTCACAATCTCTCTCTCTGTCGCTCTCTGTTTTCCCCTCTATACCCCGATCTCTGTCTCGCTCTCGCTCTCAGTTTTCCCCTCTAACTCACAATCTCTCACTCTGTCGCTTTCTGTTTTCCTCTCTATCTCACCATCTCTCTCTCTCTGTCGCTCTCTATTTCCCCTCTAGCTCACTCTCTCTCTCTCTGTCACTCTCTGTTTTCCCCTCTATCTCACAATCTCTTTCTGTCACTCTCTGTTGTCCCCTCTATCCTACGATCTCTGTCTCTCTGTCGCTCTCTGTTTTAGCCTCTATCTCACACTCTCTCTCTCTCTGTCGCTCACTGTTTTCCCCTCTATCTCACACTCTCTCTCTCTCTGTCGCTCTCTGTTTTCCCCTCTATCTCACAATCTCTCTCTCTCTCGCTCTCTGTTCTCCCCTCTACCTCACAATCTCTCTCGCTTTGCCGCTCTCTGTTTGCCCCTCTATCTCACAATCCCATCTCTGCCGATCTCTGTTTTCCACTCTATCTCACTTTCTGTCTCTATGTCGCTCTCTATTTCCCCTCTATCTCACTCTCTCTCTCTCTGTCACTCTCTGTTTACCCCTCTATCCCACAATCTCTTTCTCTGTCACTCTCTGTTTTCCCCTCTATCCTACGATCTCTGTCTCTCTGTCGCTCTCTGTTTTACCCTCTATCTCACACTCTCTCTCTCTCTCTGTCGCTCACTGTTTTCCCCTCTATCTCACACTCTCTCTCTCTCTGTCGCTCACTGTTTTCCCCTCTATCTCACACTCTCTCACTCTCTTGCTCTCTGTTTTCCCCTCGACCTCACAATCTCTCTCGCTTTGTCGCTCTCTGTTTGCTCCTCTATCTCACAATCCCATCTCTGCCGATCTCTGTTTTCCACTCTATCTCACTTTCTGTCTCTCTGTCACCCTCTGTTTTCCCCTCTATCTCACAATCACTCTCTCACTGTCACTCTTTGTTTTCCCCTCTATCCCACGATTTCCCTCTCTCTGTTTTCCCCTCTATCCCACGATCTCTCTCTGTCGCTCTGTGTTTTCCCCTCTATCTCACACTCTCTCTGTCGCTCTCTGCTTTCCCCTCTATCGCACAATCTCTCTCTCTCGCTCTCTGTTTTCCCCTCTATCTCACACTCTCTCTCTCTGTCGATCTCTGTTTTCCCCTCTATCTCACACTCTCTTTCTGTCACTCTCTGTTTTCCCCTCTATCTCACTCACTCTCTCTCTCTCTGTCGCTCTCTGTTTTCCCCTCTGTCTCACACTCTCTTTCTGTCGCTCTCTGTTTTCCCCTCTATCTCACACTCTCTCTCTGTCACTCTCTGTTTTCCCCTCTATCTCACTCTCTCTCTCTCTCTGTCACTCTCTGTTTTCCCCTCTATCTCACACTCTCTCTTTTTCTGTCGCTCTCTGTTTTCCCCTCTATCGCACAATCTCTCTCTCTGTTGCTCTCTGTATTCCACTCTATCTCACACTGTCTCTGACGCTCTCCGCTTTCCCCTCTATCGCACAACCTCTCTCTCCGTCGCACTCTGTTTTCCACTCTATCACACATTCTCACTCTCTCTCGCTCTCTGTTTTCCCCTCTATCTCACACTCTCTCTGTTGCTCTCTGTTTTCCCCTCTATTGCACAATCTCAATCTCTGTCGCTCTCTGTCTTCCCCTCTATCTCACAATCTCTCTCTCTGTCGCTCTCTGTTTTCCCCTCTATACCCCGATCTCTGTCTCGCTCTGGCTCTCAATTTTCCCCTCTAACTCACAATCTCTCACTCTGTCGCTTTCTGTTTTCCTCTCTATCTCACCATCTCTCTCTCTCTGTCGCTCTCTATTTCCCCTCTATCTCACTCTCTCTCTCTCTGTCACGCTCTGTTTTCCCCTCTATCTCACAATCTCTTTCTCTGTCACTCTCTGTTTTCCCCTCTATCCTACGATCTCTGTCTCTCTGTCGCTCTCTGTTTTACCCTCTATCTCACACTCTTTCTCTGTCTGTCGCTCACTGTTTTCCCCTCTATCTCACACTCTCTCTCTCTCTCTCGCTCTCTCTTTTCCCCTCTATCTCACAATCTCTCTCTCTCTCGCTCTCTGTTCTCCCCTCTACCTCACAATCTCTCTCGCTTTGTCGCTCTCTGTTTGCCACTCTATCTCACAATCCCATCTCTGCCGATCTCTGTTTTCCACTCTATCTCACTTTCTGTCTCTCTGTCAACCTCTGTTTTCCCCTCTATCTCACAATCTCTCTCTCTATCTCTCTCTGTTTTCTTCTCTATCTCACACTCTCTCTTTCTCTGTCGCTCTCTGATATCCCCTCTATCTCGTTCTCTCTCTCTCTCTCGCTCTCTGTTTTCCCCTCTATGTCACAATCTCTCTCTCTGTCACTCTCTGTTTTCCCCTCTGTCTCACAATCTCAATCTCTGTCGCTCTCTGTTTTCCCCTCTATACCCCGATCTCTGTCTCGCCCTCAGTTTTCCCCTCTAACTCACAATCTCTCACTCTGTCGCTTTCTGTTTTCCTCTCTATCTCACCATCTCTCTCTCTCTCTGTCGCTCTCTATTTCCCCTCTATCTCACTCTCTCTCTCTCTGTCACTCTCTGTTTTCCCCTCTATCTCACAATCTCTTTCTCTGTCACTCTCTGTTGTCCGCTCTATCCTACGATCTCTGTCTCTCTGTCGCTCTCTGTTTTCGCCTCTATCTCACACTCTCTCTCTGTCGCTCACTGTTTTCCCCTCTATCTCACACTCTCTCTCTCTCTGTCGCTCTCTGTTTTCCCCTCTATCCCACGTACTCTCTCTCTGTCGCTCACTGTTTTCCCCTCTATCTCACACTCTCTCTCTCTCTCTGTCGCTCTCTGTTTTTCCCCCTATCTCACAATCTCTCTCTCTCTCGTCCCTGTTTTCCCCTCTACCTCACAGTCCCATCTCTGTCGCTCTCTGTTTTCCCCTCTATCTCACAATCCCTCTCTCTCTCGCTCTCTGTTCTCCCCTCTACCTCACAATCTCTCTCGCTTTGTCGCTCTCTGTTTGCCACTCTATCTCACAATCCCATCTCTGCCGATCTCTGTTTTCCACTCTATCTCACTTTCTGTCTCTATGTCGCTCTCTGTTTTCCCCTCTATCTCACAATCTCTCTCTCTATCTCTCTCTGTTTTCTTCTCTATCTCACACTCTCTCTTTCTCTGTCGCTCTCTATTTCCCCTCTATCTCACTCTCTCTCTCTCTGTCACTCTCTGTTTTCCCCTCTATCTCACAATCTCTTTCTCTGTCACTCTCTGTTTTCCCCTCTATCCTACGATCTCTGTCTCTCTGTCGCTCTCTGTTTTACCCTCTATCTCACACTCTCTCTCTCTCTGTCGCTCACTGTTTTCCCCTCTATCTCACACTCTCTCTCTCTCTGTCGCTCACTGTTTTCCCCTCAATCTCACACTCTCTCTCTCTCAGTCGCTCTCTGTTTTCCCCTCTATCTCACAATCTCTCTCTCTCTCGCTCTCTGTTTTCCCCTCGACCTCACAATCTCTCTCGCTTTGTCGCTCTCTGTTTGCCCCTCTATCTCACAATCCCATCTCTGTCGCTCTCTGTTTTCCACTCTATCTCACTTTCTGTCTCTCTGTCACCCTCTGTTTTCCCCTCTATCTCACAATCTCTTTCTCTGTCACTCTCTGTTTTCCCTTCTATCCTAAGATCTCTGTCTCTCTGTCGCTCACTGTTTTCCCTCTATCCCACGTACTCTCTCTCTGTCGCTCTCTGTTTTTCCCTCTATCTCACAATCTCTCTCTCTCTCGTCCCTGTTTTCCCCTCTACCTCACAGTCCCATCTCTGTCGCTCTCTGTTTTCCCCTCTATCTCACAATCCCTCTCTCTCTCGCTCTCTGTTCTCCCCTCTACCTCACAATCTCTCTCGCTTTGTCGCTCTCTGTTTGCCACTCTATCTCACAATCCCATCTCTGCCGATCTCTGTTTTCCACTCTATCTCACTTTCTGTCTCTATGTCGCTCTCTGTTTTCCCCTCTATCTCACAATCTCTCTCTCTATCTCTCTCTGTTTTCTTCTCTATCTCACACTCTCTCTTTCTCTGTCGCTCTCTATTTCCCCTCTATCTCACTCTCTCTCTCTCAGTCACTCTCTGTTTTCCCCTCTATCTCACAATCTCTTTCTCTGTCACTCTCTGTTTTCCCCTCTATCCTACGATCTCTGTCTCTCTGTCGCTCTCTGTTTTACCCTCTATCTCACACTCTCTCTCTCTCTGTCGCTCACTGTTTTCCCCTCTATCTCACAATCTCTCTCAGTCTGGCTCTCTGTTTTCCCCTCGACCTCACAATCTCTCTCGCTTTGTCGCTCTCTGTTTGCTCCTCTATCTCACAATCCCATCTCTGCCAATCTCTGTTTTCCACTCTATCTCACTTTCTGTCTCTCTGTCAACCTCTGTTTTCCCCTCTATCTCACAATCTCTCTCTCTCTGTCACTCTTTGTTTTCCCCTCTATCCCACGATTTCTCTCTCTCTGTTTTCCCCTCTATCCCACGATCTCTCTCTCTGTCGCTCTATATTTTCCCCTCTATCTCACACTCTCTCTGTCGCTCGCTGCTTTCCCCTCTACGCACAATCTCTCTCTCTCGCTCTCTGTTTTCCCCTCTATCTCAAACTCTCTCTCTCTGTCGATCTCTGTTTTCACCTCTATCTCACTCACTCTCTCTCTCTCTGTCGCTCTCTGTTTTCCCCTCTGTCTCACACTCTCTTTCTGTCGCTCTCTGTTTTCCCCTCTATCTTACACTCTCTCTCTGTCACTCTCAGTTTTCCCCTCTATCTCACACTCTCTCTCTCTCTGTCACTCTCTGTTTTCCCCTCTATCTCACACTCTCTCTTTTTCTGTCGCTCTCTGTTTTCCCCTCCATCGCACAATCTCTCTCTCTGTTGCTCTCTGTATTTCCCTCTATCTCACACTGTCTCAGACGCTCTCTGCTTTCCCCTCTATCGCACAACCTCTCTCTCCGTCGCACTCTGTTTTCCACTCTATCACACATTATCTCTCTCTCTCGCTCCCTGTATTCCCCTCTATCTCACACTCTCTCTGTCGCTCTTTGTTTTCCCCTCTATTGCACAATCTCTCTCTCTGTCGCTCTCTGGTTTCCCCTCTATCGCACAATCTCTCTCTATGTCGCTCTCTGTATTCCCCTCGATCTCACACTCTCTCTCACAGTCGCTCTCTGTTTTCCTCTTTATCTCACACTCTCTCTCGCTTTCTGTTTTCCCCTCTATCTCACATTCACTCTTTCTCTGTCGCTCTCTGTTTTCCCCTCTATCTCACAATCTCGCTCACTGTCGCTCTCTGATATCCCCTCTATCTCGTTTTCTCTCTCTCTCTCTCGCTCTCTGGTTTCCCCTCTATGTCACAATCTCTCTCTCTGTCACTCTCTGTTTTTCCCTCTGTCTCACAATCTCAATCTCTGTCGCTCTCTGTTTTCCCCTCTATACCCCGATCTCTGTCTCGCTCTCGCTCTCAGTTTTCCCCTCTAACTCACAATCTCTCACTCTGTCGCTTTTTGTTTTCCTCTCTATCTCACCATCTTTCTCTCTCTGTCGCTCTCTATTTCCCCTCTATCTCACTCTCTCTCTCTCTGTCACTCTCTGTTTTCCCCTCTATCTCACAATCTCTTTCTCTGTCACTCTTTGTTGTCCGCTCTATCCTACGATCTCTGTCTCTCTGTCGCTCTCTGTTTTAGCCTCTATCTCACACTCTCTCTCTCTGTCGCTCACTGTTTTCCCCTCTATCTCACACTCTCTCTCTCTCTGTCGATCTCTGTTTTCCCCTCTATCTCACAATCTCTCTCTCTCTCGCTCTCTGTTCTCCCCTCTACCTCACAATCTCTCTCGCTTTGTCGCTCTCTGTTTGCCCCTCTATCTCACAATCCCATTTCTGCCGATCTCTGTTTTCCCCTCTATCTCACAATCTCTCTCTCTCTCTGTCACTCTTTGTTTTCCCCTCTATCCCACGATTTCTCTCTCTCCGTTTTCCCCTCTATCCCACGATCTCTCTCTCTGTCGCTCTCTGTTTTCCCCTCTATCTCACACTCTCTGTCTCTCTCTGTTTTCCCCTCTATCTCACATTCTCTCTGTCGCTCTCTGTTTTCTGCTCTATCTCAAAGCCTCTCACTCCGTCGCTCTCTGGTTTCCCCTCTATCGCACAATCTCTCTCTATGTCACTCTCTGTTTTCCCCTCTATCACACAATCTCTCTATCTATCTCTCTCTGTATTCTTCTCTGTCTCACACTCTCTCTTTCTCTGTCGCTCTCTATTTCCCCTCTATCTCACTCTCTCTCTCTCTGTCACTCTCTGTTTTCCCCTCTATCTCACAATCACTTTCTCTGTCACTCTCTGTTTTCCCCTCTATCCTACGATCTCTGTCTCTCTGTCGCTCTCTGTTTTACCCTCTATCTCACACACTCTCTCTCTCTGTCGCTCACTGTTTTCCCCTCTATCTCACACTCTCTCTCTCTCTGTCGCTCTCTCTTTTCCCCTCTATCTCACAATCTCTCTCTCTCTCGCTCTCTGTTTTCCCCTCTACCTCAAAATCTCTCTCGCTTTGTCGCTCTCTGTTTGCCCCTCTATCTCACAATCCCATCTCTGCCGATCTCTGTTTTCCACTCTATCTCACTTTCTGTCTCTCTGTCACCCTCTGTTTTCCCCTCTATCTCACAATCTCTCTCTCTCTGTCACTCTTTGTTTTCCCCTCTATCCCACAATTTCTCTCTCTCTGTTTTCCCCTCTATCCCACGATCTCTCTCTCTGTCGCTCTGTATTTTCCCCTCTATCTCACACTCTCTCTGTCGCTCTCTGCTTTCCCCTCTACGCACAATCTCTCTCTCTCGCTCTCTGTTTTCCCCTCTATCTCAAACTCTCTCTCTCTGTCGATCTCTGTTTTCCCCTCTATCTCACTCACTCTCTCTCTCTCTGTCGCTCTCTGTTTTCCCCTCTGTCTCACACTCTCTTTCTGTCGCTCTCTGTTTTCCCCTCTATCTTACACTCTCTCTCTATCACTCTCAGTTTTCCCCTTTATCTCACACTCTCTCTCTCTCTGTCACTCTCTGTTTTCCCCTCTATCTCACACTCTCTCTTTTTCTGTCGCTCTCTGTTTTCCCCTCCATCGCACAATCTCTCTCTCTGTTGCTCTCTGTACTTCCCTCTATCTCACACTGTCTCAGACGCTCTCTGCTTTCCCCTCTATCGCACAACCTCTCTCTCCGTCGCACTCTGTTTTCCACTCTATCACACATTATCTCTCTCTCTCGCTCCCTGTTTTCCCCTCTATCTCACACTCTCTCTGTCGCTCTTTGTTTTCCACTCTATTGCACAATCTCTCTCTCTGTCGCTCTCTGGTTTCCCCTCTATCGCACAATCTCTCTCTATGTCGCTCTCTGTATTCCCCTCGATCTCACACTCTCTCTCACTGTCGCTCTCTGTTTTCCTCTTTATCTCACACTCTCTCTCGCTTTCTGTTTTCCCCTCTATCTCACATTCACTCTTTCTCTGTCGCTCTCTGTTTTCCCCTCTATCTCACAATCTCGCTCACTGTCGCTCTCTGATATCCCCTCTATCTCGTTTTCTCTCTCTCTCTCTCGCTCTCTGGTTTCCCCTCTATGTCACAATCTCTCTCTCTGTCACTCTCTGTTTTCCCCTCTGTCTCACAATCTCAATCTCTGTCGCTCTCTGTTTTCCCCTCTATACCCCGATCTCTGTCTCGCTCTCGCTCTCAGTTTTCCCCTCTAACTCACAATCTCTCACTCTGTCGCTTTTTGTTTTCCTCTCTATCTCACCATCTTTCTCTCTCTGTCGCTCTCTATTTCCCCTCTATCTCACTCTCTCTCTCTCTGTCACTCTCTGTTTTCCCCTCTATCTCACAATCTCTTTCGCTGTCACTCTTTGTTGTCCGCACTATCCTACGATCTCTGTCTCTCTGTCGCTCTCTGTTTTAGCCTCTATCTCACACTCTCTCTCTCTGTCGCTCACTGTTTTCCCCTCTATCTCACACTCTCTCTCTCTCTGTCGATCTCTGTTTTCCCCTCTATCTCACAATCTCTCTCTCTCTCGCTCTCTGTTCTCCCCTCTACCTCACAATCTCTCTCGCTTTGTCGCTCTCTGTTTGCCCCTCTATCTCACAATCCCATTTCTGCCGATCTCTGTTTTCCGCTCTATCTCACAATCTCTCTCTCTCTGTCACTCTTTGTTTTCCCCTCTATCCCACGATTTCTCTCTCTCCGTTTTCCCCTCTATCCCACGATCTCTCTCTCTGTCGCTCTCTGTTTTCCCCTCTATCTCACACTCTCTCTGTCTCTCTCTGTTTTCCCCTCTATCTCACATTCTCTCTGTCGCTCTCTGTTTTCCGCTCTATCTCAAAGCCTCTCACTCCGTCGCTCTCTGGTTTCCCCTCTATCGCACAATCTCTCTCTATGTCACTCTCTGTTTTCCCCTCTATCACACAATCTCTCTATCTATCTCTCTCTGTATTCTTCTCTGTCTCACACTCTCGCTTTCTCTGTCGCTCTCTATTTCCCCTCTATCTCACTCTCTCTCTCTCTGTCACTCTCTGTTTTCCCCTCTATCTCACAATCTCTTTCTCTGTCACTCTCTGTTTTCCCTTCTATCCTACGATCTCTGTCTCTCTGTCGCTCTCTGTTTTACCCTCTATCTCACACTCTCTCTCTCTCTGTCGCTCACTGTTTTCCCCTCTATCTCACACTCTCTCTCTCTCTGTCGCTCTCTCTTTTCCCCTCTATCTCACAATCTCTCTCTCTCTCGCTCTCTGTTTTCCCCTCTACCTCAAAATCTCTCTCGCTTTGTCGCTCTCTGTTTGCCCCTCTATCTCACAATCCCATCTCTGCCGATCTCTGTTTTCCACTCTATCTCACTTTCTGTCTCTCTGTCACCCTCTGTTTTCCCCTCTATCTCACAATCTCTCTCTCTCTGTCACTCTTTGTTTTCCCCTCTATCCCACAATTTCTCTCTCTCTGTTTTCCCCTCTATCCCACGATCTCTCTCTCTGTCGCTCTCTGTTTTCCCCTCTATCTCACACTCTCTCTGTCGCTCTCTGCTTTCCCCTCTATCGCACAATCTCTCTCTCTCACTCTCTGATTTCCCCTCTATCTGACACTCTCTCTCTCTGTCGATCTCTGTTTTCCCCTCTCTCTCACACTCTCTTTCTGTCGCTCTCTGTTTTCCCCTCTATCTCACTCTCTCTCTCTCTCTCTCTGTCACTCTCTGTTTTCCCCTCTGTCTCACACTCTCTTTCTGTCACCATCTGTTTTCCCCTCTATCTCACACTCTCTCTCTGTCACTCTCTGTTTTTTCCCCTCTATCTCACTCTCTCTCTCTCTCTGTCGCTCTCTGTTTTCCCCTCTGTCTCACACTCTCTTTCTGTCGCTATCTGTTTTCCACTCTATCGCACATTCTCTCTCTCTCTCGCTCTCTGTTTTCCCCTCTATCTCACACTCTCTCTGTCGCTCTCTGTTTTCCCCTCTATTGCACAATCTCTCTCTCTGTCGCTCTCTGGTTTCCCCTCTATCGCACAGTCTCTCTCTATGTCGCTCTCTGTTTTCCCCTCGATCTCACACTCTCTCTCACTGTCGCTCTCTGTTTTCCTCTTTATCTCACACTCTCTCTCGCTTTCTGTTTTCCCCTCTATCTCACATTCACTCTTTCCCTGTCGCTCTCTGTTTTCCCCTCTATCTCACAATCTCGCTCACTGTCGCTCTCTGATATCCCCTCTATCTCGTTCTCTCTCTCTCGCTCGCTCTCTGGTTTCCCCTCTATGTCACAATCTCTCTCTCTGTCACTCTCTGTTTTCCCCTCTGTCTCACAATCGCAATCTTTGTCGCTCTCTGTCTTCCCCTCTATCTCACAATCTCTCTCTCTGTCGCTCTCTGTTTTCCCCTCTATACCCCGATCTCTGTCTCGCTCTCGCTCTCAGTTTTCCCCTCTAACTCACAATCTCTCACTCTGTCGCTTTCTGTTTTCCTCTCTATCTCACCATCTCTCTCTCTCTGTCGCTCTCTATTTCCCCTCTAGCTCACTCTCTCTCTCTCTGTCACTCTCTGTTTTCCCCTCTATCTCACAATCTCTTTCTCTGTCACTCTCTGTTTTCCCCTCTATCCTACGATCTCTGTCTCTCTGTCGCTCTCTGTTTTAGCCTCTATCTCACACTCTCTCTCTCTCTGTCGCTCACTGTTTTCCCCTCTATCTCACACTCTCTCTCTCTCTGTCGCTCTCTGTTTTCCCCTCTATCTCACAATCTCTCTCTCTCTCGCTCTCTGTTCTCCCCTCTACCTCACAATCTCTCTCGCTTTGTCGCTCTCTGTTTGCCCCTCTATCTCACAATCCCATCTCTGCCGATCTCTGTTTTCCACTCTATCTCACTTTCTGTCTCTATGTCGCTCTCTGTTTTCCCCTCTATCTCACAATCTCTCTCTCTATCTCTCTCTGTTTTCTTCTCTATCTCACACTCTCTCTTTCTCTGTCGCTCTCTATTTCCCCTCTATCTCACTCTCTCTCTCTCTGTCACTCTCTGTTTTCCCCTCTATCTCACAATCTCTTTCTCTGTCGCTCTCTGCTTTCCCCTCTATCGCACAATCTCTCTCTCTCGCTCTCTGTTTTCCCCTCTATCTCACACTCACTCTCTCTGTCGATCTCTGTTTTCCCCTCTATCTCACACTCTCTTTCTGTCACTCTCTGTTTTCCCCTCTATCTCACTCACTCTCTCTCTCTCTGTCGCTCTCTGTTTTCCCCTCTGTCTCACACTCTCTCTCTGTCACTCTCTGTTTTCCCCTCTATCTCACACTCTCTCTTTTTCTGTCGCTCTCTGTTTTCCCCTCTATCGCACAATCTCTCTCTCTGTTGCTCTCTGTATTCCACTCTATCTCACACTGTCTCTGACGCTCTCCGCTTTCCCCTCTATCGCACAACCTCTCTCTCCGTCGCACTCTGTTTTCCACTCTATCACACATTCTCTCTCTCTCTCGCTCTCTGTTTTCCCCTCTATCTCACACTCTCTCTGTTGCTCTCTGTTTTCCCCTCTATTGCACAATCTCAATCTCTGTCGCTCTCTGTCTTCCCCTCTATCTCACAATCTCTCTCTCTGTCGCTCTCTGTTTTCCCCTCTATACCCCGATCTCTGTCTCGCTCTGGCTCTCAGTTTTCCCCTCTAACTCACAATCTCTCACTCTGTCGCTTTCTGTTTTCCTCTCTATCTCACCATCTCTCTCTCTCTGTCGCTCTCTATTTCCCCTCTATCTCACTCTCTCTCTCTCTGTCACGCTCTGTTTTCCCCTCTATCTCACAATCTCTTTCTCTGTCACTCTCTGTTTTCCCCTCTATCCTACGATCTCTGTCTCTCTGTCGCTCTCTGTTTTACCCTCTATCTCACACTCTCTCTCTGTCTGTCGCTCACTGTTTTCCCCTCTATCTCACACTCTCTCTCTCTCTCTCGCTCTCTCTTTTCCCCTCTATCTCACAATCTCTCTCTCTCTCGCTCTCTGCTCTCCCCTCTACCTCACAATCTCTCTCGCTTTGTCGCTCTCTGTTTGCCACTCTATCTCACAATCCCATCTCTGCCGATCTCTGTTTTCCACTCTATCTCACTTTCTGTCTCTATGTCGCTCTCTGTTTTCCCCTCTATCTCACAATCTCTCTCTCTATCTCTCTCTGTTTTCTTCTCTATCTCACACTCTCTCTTTCTCTGTCGCTCTCTATTTCCCCTCTATCTCACTCTCTCTCTCTCTGTCACTCTCTGTTTTCCCCTCTATCTCACAATCTCTTTCTCTGTCACTCTCTGTTTTCCCCTCTATCCTACGATCTCTGTCTCTCTGTCGCTCTCTGTTTTACCCTCTATCTCACACTCTCTCTCGCTGTCGCTCACTGTTTTCCCCTCTATCTCACACTCTCTCTCTCTCTGGCTCTCTGTTTTCCCCTCGACCTCACAATCTCTCTCGCTTTGTCGCTCTCTGTTTGCTCCTCTATCTCACAATCCCATCTCTGCCGATCTCTGTTTTCCACTCTATCTCACTTTCTGTCTCTCTATCACCCTCTGTTTTCCCCTCTATCTCACAATCTCTCTCTCTCTGTCACTCTTTGTTTTCCCCTCTATCCCACGATTTCTCACTCTCTGTTTTCCCCTCTATCCCACGATCTCTCTCTCTCTGTCGCTCTGTATTTTCCCCTCTATCTCACACTCTCTCTGTCGCTCTCTGCTTTCCCCTCTATCTCAAACTCACTCTCTCTGTCGCTCTCTGTTTTCCCCTCTGTCTCACACTCTCTTTCTGTCGCTCTCTGTTTTCCCCTCTATCTTACACTCTCTCTCTGTCACTCTCAGTTTTGCCCTCTATCTCACTCTCTCTCTCTCTCTGTCACTCCCTGTTTTCCCCTCTATTTCACACTCTCTCTTTTTCTGTCGCTCTCTGTTTTCCCCTCCATCGCACAATCTCTCTCTCTGTTGCTCTCTGTATTTCCCTCTATCTCACACTGTCTCAGACGCTCTCTGCTTTCCCCTCTATCGCACAACCTCTCTCTCCGTCGCACTCTGTTTTCCACTCTATCACACATTCTCTCTCTCTCTCGCTCCCTGTTTTCCCCTCTATCTCACACTCTCTCTGTCGCTCTTTGTTTTCCCCTCTATTGCACAATCTCTCTCTCTGTCGCTCTCTGGTTTCCCCTCTATCGCACAATCTCTCTCTATGTCGCTCTCTGTATTCCCCTCGATCTCACACTCTCTCTCACTGTCGCTCTCTGTTTTCCTCTTTATCTCACACTCTCTCTCGATTTCTGTTTTCCCCTCTATCTCACATCCACTCTTTCTCTGTCGCTCTCTGTTTTCCCCTCTATCTCACAATCTCGCTCACTGTCGCTCTCTGATATCCCCTCTATCTCGTTCTCTCTCTCTCTCTCGCTCTCTGGTTTCCCCTCTATGTCACAATCTCTCTCCCTGTCACTCTCTGTTTTCGCCTCTGTCTCACAATCTCAATCTCTGTCGCTCTCTGTTTTCCCCTCTATACCCCGATCTCTGTCTCGCCCTCAGTTTTCCCCTCTAACTCACAATCTCTCACTCTGTCGCTTTCTGTTTTCCTCTCTATCTCACCATCTCTCTCTCTCTGTCGCTCTCTATTTCCCCTCTATCTCACTCTCTCTCTCTCTGTCACTCTCTGTTTTCCCCTCTATCTCACACTCTCTCTCTCTCTGTCGATCTCTGTTCTCCCCTCTACCTCACAATCTCTCTCGCTTTGTCGCTCTCTGTTTGCCCCTCTATCTCACAATCCCATTTCTGCCGATCTCTGTTTTCCCCTCTATCTCACAATCTCTCTCTCTCTGTCACTCTTTGTTTTCCCCTCTATCTCACAATCTCTTTCTCTGTCACTCTCTGTTTTCACCTCTATCCTACGATCTCTGTCTCTCTGTTGCTCTCTGTTTTACCCTCTATCTCACACTCTCTCTCTCTCTGTCGCTCACTGTTTTCCCCTCTATCTCGCACTCTCTCTCTCACTGTTGCTCTCTGTTTTCCCCTCTATCTCACAATGTCTCTCTCTCTCGCTCTCTGTTTGCCCCTCTATCTCACAATCCCATCTCTGCCGATCTCTGTTTTCCACTCTATCTCACTTTCTGTCTCTCTGTCACCCTCTGTTTTCCCCTCTATCTCACAATCTCTCTCTCTCTCTCACTCTTTGATTTCCCCTCTGTCCCACAATTTCTCTCTCTCTGTTTTCCCCTCTATCCCACGATCTCTCTCTCTGTCGCTCTCTGTTTTCCCCTCTATCTCACACTCTCTCTGTCGCTCTCTGCTTTCCCCCCTATCGCACAATCTCTCTCTCTCGCTCTATGTTTCACCCTCTATCTCACACTCTCTCTCTCTCTGTCACTCACTGTTTTCCCCTCTATCTCACACTCTCTCTCTCTCTGTCGCTCTCTGTTTTCCCCTCTATCTCACAATCTCTCTCTCTCTCGCTCTCTGTTTTCCCCTCTACCTCACAATCTCTCTCGCTTTGTCGCTCTCTGTTTGCCCCTCTATCCCACAATCCCATCTCTGCCGATCTCTGTTTTCCACTCTATCTCACTTTCTGTCTCTCTGTCACCCTCTGTTTTCCCCTCTATCTCACAATCTCTCTCTCTCTGTCAACCTTTGTTTTCCCCTCTATCCCACGATTTCTCTCTCTCTGTTTTCCCCTCTATCTCACACTCTCTCTGTCGCTCTCTGCTTTCCCCTCTATCGCACCATCTCTCTCTCTCGCTCTCTGTTTTCCCCTCTATCTCACACTCTCTCTGTCGCTCTCTGTTTTCCCCTCTATTGCACAATCTCTATCTCTGTTGCTCTCTGTTTTCCCCCTCTATCTCACACTCTCTCTCTGTCGCTCTCTGGTTTCCCCTCTATCGCACAATCTCTCTCTATGTCGCTCTATGTATTCCCCTCGATCTCACACTCTCTCTCACTGTCGCTCTCTGTTTTCCTCTTCATCTCACACTCTCTCTCGCTTTCTGTTTTCCCCTCTATCTCACATTTACTCTTTCTCTGTCGCTCTCTGTTTTCCCCTATATCTCACAATCTCGCTCACTGTCGCTCTCTGATATCCCCTCTATCTCGTTCTCTCTCTCTCGCTCGCTCTCTGGTTTCCCCTCTATGTCACAATCTCTCTCTCTGTCACTCTCTGTTTTCCCCTCTGTCTCACAATCTCAATCTCTGTCGCTCTCTGTCTTCCCCTCTATCTCACAATCTCTCTCTCTGTCGCTCTCTGTTTTCCCCTCTATACCCCGATATCTGTCTCGCTCTCGCTCTCAGTTTTCCCCTCTAACTCACAATCTCTCACTCTGTCGCTTTCTGTTTTCCTCTCTATCCCACCATCTCTCTCTCTCTGTCGCTCTCTATTTCCCCTCTATCTCACTCTCTCTCGCTCTGTCACTGTCTGTTTTCCCCTCTATCTCTCAATCTCTTTCTCTGTCACTCTCTGTTGTCCGCTCTATCCTACGATCTCTGTCTCTCTGTCGCTCTCTGTTTTAGCCTCTATCTCACACTCTCTCTCTCTCTGTCGCTCACTCTTTTCCCCTCTATCTCACACTCTCTCTCTCTCTGTCGATCTCTGTTTTCCCCTCTATCTCACAATCTCTCTCTCTCTCGCTCTCTGTTCTCCCCTCTACCTCACAATCTCTCTCGCTTTGTCGCTCTCTGTTTGCCCCTCTATCTCACAATCCCATCTCTGCCGATCTCTGTTTTCCACTCTATCTCACTTTCTGTCTCTCTGTCACCCTATGTTTTCCCCTCTATCTCACAATCTCTCTCTCTCTGTCACTCTTTGTTTTCCCCCCTATCCCACGATTTCTCTCTCTCCGTTTTCCCCTCTATCCCACGATCTCTCTCTCTGTCGCTCTCTGTTTTCCCCTCTATCTCACACTCTGTCTGTCGCTCTCTGTTTTCCCCTCTATCTCACAATCTCTCTGTCACTCTCTGTTTTCCGCTCTATCTCAAAGTCTCTCACTCCGTCGCTCTCTGGTTTCCCCTCTATCGCACAATCTCTCTCTATGTCGCTCTCTGTTTTCCCCTCTATCTCACAATCTCTCTCTCTCTATCTCTCTCTGTATTCTTCTCTATCTCACACTCTCTCTTTCTCTGTCGCTCTCTATTTCCGCTCTATCTCACTCTCTCTCTCTCTGTCACTCTCTGTTTTCCCCTCTATCTCACAATCTCTTTCTCTGTCACTCTCTGTTTTCCCCTCTATCCTACAATCTCTGTCTCTCTGTCGCTCTCTGTTTTAGCCTCTATCTCACACTCTCTCTCTCGCTGTCGCTCAGTGTTTTCCCCTCTATCTCACACTCTCTCTCTCTCTGTCGATCTCTGTTTTCCCCTCTATCTCACAATCTCTCTCTCTCTCGCTCTCTGTTCTCCCCTCTACCTCAAAATCTCTCTTGCTTTGTCGCTCTCTGTTTGCCCCTCTATCTCACAATCCCATCTCTGCCGATCTCTGTTTTCCACTCTATCTCACTTTCTGTCTCTCTGTCACCCTCTGTTTTCCCCTCTATCTCACAATCTCTCTCTCTCTGTCACTCTTTGTTTTCCCCTCTATCCCACGATTTCTCTCTCTCCGTTTTCCCCTCTATCCCACGATCTCTCTCTCTGTCGCTCTCTGTTTTCCCCTCTATCTCACACTCTGTCTGTCGCTCTCTGTTTTCCCCTCTATCTCACAATCTCTCTGTCACTCTCTGTTTTCCACTCTATCTCAAAGTCTCTCACTCCGTCGCTCTCTGGTTTCCCCTCTATCGCACAATCTCTCTCTCTATCTCTCTCTGTATTCTTCTCTATCTCACACTCTCTCTTTCTCTGTCGCTCTATGTTTGCCCCTCTATCTCACACTCTCTCTGTCGCTCTCTGCTTTCCCCTCTATCGCACAATCTCTCTCTCTCTGTCACTCACTGTTTTTCCCTCTATCTCACACTCTCTCTCTCTCTTTCGCTCTCTGTTTTCCCCTCTATCTCACAATCTCTCTCTCTCTCGCTCTCTGTTTTCCCCTCTACCTTACAATCTCTCTCGTTTTGTCGCTCTATGTTTGCCCCTCTATCTCACAATCCCATCTCTGCCGATCTCTGTTTTCCACTCTATCTCACTTTCTGTCTCTCTGTCACCCTCTGTTTTCCCCTCTATCTCACAATCTCTCTCTCTCTGTCATCCTTTGTTTTCCCCTCTATCCCACGATTTCTCTCTCTCTGTTTTCCCCTCTATCCCACGATCTCTCTCTCTTTCGCTCTCTGTTTTCCCCTCTATCTCACACTCTCTCTGTCGCTCTCTGCTTTCCCCTCTATCGCACAATCTCTCTCTCTCGCTCTCTGTTTTCCCCTCTATCTCACACTCTCTCTGTCGCTCTCTGTTTTCCCCTCTATTGCACAATCTCTATCTCTGTTGCTCTCTGTTTTCCCCTCTATCTCACACTCTCTCTCTGTCGCTCTCTGTTTTCCCCTCTATCTCACAATCTCTCTGACGCTCTCTGTTTTCCGCTCTATCTCAAAGTCTCTCTATCTCTCTCTCTCTGGTTTCCCCTCGATCGCACAATCTCTCTCTATGTCGCTCTCTGTATTCCCCTCGATCTCACGATCACTCTCTCTCACTATCACTCTCGGTTTTCCTCTTTATCTCACATTTTCTCTCTCGCACTCAGTTTTCCCCTCTATCTCACATTCTCTCTCTCTCTGTCGCTTTCTGTTTTACCCTCTATCTTACAATCACTCTCTCTCTGTCGCTCTCTGTTTTCCCCTCTATCTCACAATCTCGCTCACTGTCGCTCTCTGATATCCCCTCTATCTCACTCTCTCTCTCTCTGTCGCTCTCTGGTTTCCCCTCTATCTCACAATCTCAATCTCTGTCGCTCTCCGTCTTCCCCTCTATCTCACAATCTCTCTCTCTGTCGCTCTCTGTTCTCCCCTCAATCCCACGATCTCTGTCTCGCTGTCGCTCTCTATTTTCCCCTCTAACTCACAATCTCTCTCCCTGTCGCTTTCTGTTTTCCACTCTATCTCACACTCTATCTCTCTCTCTCTCGCTCTTTTTTCCCCTCTATCTCTCACTCTCTCTCTCTGTCGATCTCTGTTTTCCCCTCAATCTCACACTCTCTTTCTGTCACTCTCTGTTTTCCCCTCTATCTCACACTCTCTCTCTATGTCGCTCTCTGTTTTCCCCTCTATCTCACACTCTTTCTGTCGCTCTCTGTTTTCCCCTCTATCTCTCTCTCTCTCTGTCTCTGTCACTCTCTGTTTTCCCCTCTATCTCACACTCTCTCTCTGTGTCGCTCTCTGCTTTCCCCTCTATCTCACACTCTCTCTCTCTGTCGATCTCTGTTTTCCCTTCTACCTCACACTCTCTTTCTGTCGCTCTCTGTTTTCCCATCTATTTCACTCTCTCTCTCTCTCTGTCGCTCTCTGTTTTCCCCTCTATCTCGCACTCTCTTTCTGTCGCTCTCAGTTTTCCCCTCTAACTCACAATCTCTCTACTCTGTTGCTTTCTGTTTTCCTCACTATCTCACCATCTCTCTCTCTCTGTCACTCTCTGTTTTATCCACTATCTCACACTCTCTCTCTCTCTCTGTCGCTCACTGTTTTCCCCTCTATCTCACACACTCTCTCTGTCGCTCTCTGTTTTCCCCTCTATCTCACACACTCTCTCTCTCGCTCTCTGTTTTCCCCTCTACCTCACAATCTCTCTCGCTTTGTCGCTCTCTGTTTGCCCCTCTATCTCACAATCCCATCTCCGTCGCTCTCTGTTTTCCACTCTATCTCACTTTCTGTCTCTCTGTCACCCTCTGTTTTCCACTCTATCTCACATTCTCTCTCTCTCTGTCACTCTTTGTTTACCCCTCTATCCCACAATTTCTCTCTCTCTGTTTTCCCCTCTATCCCACGATCTCTCTCTCTGTCGCTCTCTGTTTTCCCCTCTATCCCACGATCTCTCTCTCTGTCACTCTCTGTTTTCCCCTCTATCCCACGATCTCTCTCTCTCTCGCTCTCTGTTGTCCTCTCTATCTCACTCTCTCTCTCTCTGTCGCTCTCTGTTTTCCCCTCGATCTCACACTCTCTCTCTCTATCTCTCTCTGTATTCTTCTCTATCTCACACTCTCTCTTTCTCTGTCGCTCTGTTTTCCCCTCTATCTCACACTCTCTCTGTCGCTCTCAGCTTTCCCCTCTATCGCACAATCTCTCTCTCTCGCTCTCTGTTTTCCCCTCTATCTCACAATCTCTCTGTCGCTCTCTGTTTTCCGCTCTATCTCAAAGTCTCTCTCTCTGTCGCTCTCTGGTTTCCCCTCTATCGCACAATCTCTCTCTATGTCGCTCTCAGGTTTCCCCTCTATCTCACAATCTCGCTCTCTATCGCTCTCTGTTTTCCCCTTGATCTCACAGACTCTCTCTCTCTCGCTCTCTGGTTTCCCCTCTATCGCACAATCTCTCTCTATGTCGCTCTCTGTATTCCCCTCGATCTCACAATCACTCTCTCTCACTGTCGCTCTCGGTTTTCCTCTTTATCTCACACTCGCTTTCTCTGTCGCTCTCTGTTTTCCCCTCTATCTCACACTCTCTCACTCTCTCTGTTTTCCCCTCTATCTCACGATCTCTCTCTCTCTGTCGCTCTCTGTTTTCCCCTCTATCTCACGATCTCTCTCTCTGTCACTCTCTGTTTTCCCCTCTATCTCACAATCCCATCTCTGTCACTCTCTGTTTTCTCCTCTATCTCACAATCTCACTATCTGTCGCTCTCTGTTTTCCCCTCTATCTCACATTCTCTGTCGCTCTCTGTTTTCGCCTCTATCTCACACTCTCTCTCTCTGTCGCTATCTGTTTTCCCCTCTATCTCACACTCTCTCTCTCTGTCACTCACTGTTGTCCCCTCTATCTCACACTCTCTCTGTCTCTGTCACTCTCTGTTTTCCCCTCTACCACACACTCTCGCTCTCTGTCATTCTCTGTTGTCCCCACTATCTCTGTCTCTGTCGCTCTCTGTTTTCCCTTCAATCTCACAATCTCTCTCTCTCTGTAGCCTTAAGTTTCCCCCTCTATCTCACAATCTCTCTCTCTCTGTAGCTCTCTGTTTTCCCCTCTATCCCACGATTTCACTCTCTCTGTCGCCCTCTGTTTTCCCCTCTATCTCACGATCTCTCTCTCTCTCTCGCTCTGTTTCCACCTCTATCTCACACTCTCTCTCTGTCCCTCTCTGTTTTTCCCTCTATCTCACAATCTCTCTCTCTGTCGCTCTCCTTTTCCCCCTCTATCCCACGATCTCGCTCTCTCTGTCGCTCTCTGTTTTCCCCTCTATCTCACTCTCTCTCTCTCTGTAGCTCTCTGTTTTCCCCTCTATCCCACGATCTCACTCTCTCTGTCGCTCTCTGTTTTCCCCTCTATCTCACGATCTCTCTCTCTCTCTCGCTCTGTTTCCACCTCTATCTCACACTCTCTCTCTCTGTCACTCTCTGTTTTTCCCTCTATCTCACAATCTCTCTCTCGGTCACTCTCTTTTCCCCTCTATCTCACACTCTCTGTCTCTGTCGCTCTCTGTTTTCCTCTCTATCTCACTCTCTCTCTCTCTGTCACTCTCTGTTTTCCCCTCTATCTCACAATCTCTCTCTCTGTCGCTCTCTGTTTTCCCCTCTATCTCACTCTCTCTCTCTCTGTCGCTCTCTGTTTTCCCCTCTATCTCACACTCTCTCTGTCTCTGTCGCTCTCTGTTTTCCCCTCTATCTCACAATCTCTCTCTCTCTGTAGCTCTCTGTTTTTCCCTCTATCTCACACTCCCTCTTTATCGCTCTCCTTTTCCCCCTCTTTCTCACACTCTCTCTCTCGGTCACTCTCTGTTTTCCCCTCTATCTCACTCTCTCTCTCTCTCTGTCACTCTCTGTTTTCCCCTCTATCTCACACTCTCTCTCTTTCTCTCTGTCACTCTCTGTTTTCCCCTCTATCTCACACTCTCTCTATGTCGCTCTCTGTTTTCCCCTCTATCTCGCACTCTCTCTCTCGGTCACTCTCTGTTTTCCCCTCTATCTCACGATCTCTCTCTCTCTCTCGCTCTGTTTCCACCTCTATCTCACACTCTCTCTCTCTGTCACTCTCTGTTTTTCCCTCTATCTCACAATCTCTCTCTCGGTCACTCTCTTTTCCCCTCTATCTCACACTCTCTGTCTCTGTCGCTCTCTGTTTTCCTCTCTATCTCTCTCTCTCTCTCTCTGTCACTCTCTGTTTTCCCCTCTATCTCACAATCTCTCTCTCTGTCGCTCTCTGTTTTCCCCTCTATCTCACTCTCTCTCTCTCTGTCGCTCTCTGTTTTCCCCTCTATCTCACACTCTCTCTGTCTCTGTCGCTCTCTGTTTTCCCCTCTATCTCACAATCTCTCTCTCTCTGTAGCTCTCTGTTTTTCCCTCTATCTCACACTCCCTCTTTGTCGCTCTCCTTTTCCCCCTCTTTCTCACACTCTCTCTCTCGGTCACTCTCTGTTTTCCCCTCTATCTCACTCTCTCTCTCTCTCTGTCACTCTCTGTTTTCCCCTCTATCTCACACTCTCTCTCTTTCTCTCTGTCACTCTCTGTTTTCCCCTCTATCTCACACTCTCTCTATGTCGCTCTCTGTTTTCCCCTCTATCTCACACTCTCTCTCTCGGTCACTCTCTGTTTTCCCCTCTATCTCACTCTCTCTCTCTCTCTGTCACTCTCTGTTTTCCCCTCTAACTCACACTCTCTCTGTCTCTGTCACTCTCTGTTTTCCCCTCTATCTCACACTCTCTCTCTCTGTCACTCACTGTTGTCCCCTCTATCTCACACTCTCTCTGTCTCTGTCACTCTCTGTTTTCCCCTCTACCACACACTCTCTCTCTGTCACTCTCTGTTGTCCCCTCTATCTCTCTCTCTGTCGCTCTCTGTTTTCCCTTCAATCTCACAATCTCTCTCTCTCTGTCGCTCTCTGTTTTCCCCTCTATCCCACGATCTCGCTCTCTCCGTCGCTCTCTGTTTTCCCCTCTATCTCACGATCTCTCTCTCTCTCTCGCTCTGTTTCCACCTCTATCTCACACTCTCTCTCTCTGTCGCTCTCTGTTTTTCCCTCTATCTCACAATCTCTCTCTCTGTCGCTCTCCTTTACCCCCTCTATCTCACACTCTCTCTCTCGGTAAATCTCTTTTCACCTCTATCTCACTCTCTCTCTTGATCAATCTCTGTTTTACCCTCTATCTCACACTCTCTCTCTCTGTCGCTCTCTGTTTTCCCCTCTATCTCACTCTCTCTCTTTCTGTCACTCTCTGTTTTCCCCTCTATCTCACAATCCCATCTCTGTCACTCTCTGTTTTCCCCTCTATCTCACAATCTCTCTCTCTGTCGCTCTCTGTTTTCCCCTCTATCTCACACTCTCTCTCTGTTGCTCTCTGTTTTCCCCTCTATCTCACACTCTCTCTGTATCTGTCGCTCTCTGTTTTTCCCTCTATCTCACAATCTCTCTCTCTCTGTCGCTCTCTGTTTTTCCCTCTATCTCACACTCCCTCTTTGTCGCTCTCTTTTTCCCCCTCTATCTCACACTCTCTCTCTCGGTCACTCTCTGTTTTCCCCTCTATCTCACGATCTCTCTCTCTGTCACTCTCTGTTTTCCCCTCTATCTCACACTCTCTCTATGTCGCTCTCTGTTTTCCCCTCTATCTCACACTCTCTCTCTCTCTGTCGCTCTCTGTTTTCCCCTCTATCTCACACTCACTCTCTCTGTGTCTATCTGTTTTCCCCTCTATCTCACACTCTCTCTCACTGTCACTCACTGTTGTCCCCTCTATCTCACACTCTCTCTGTCTCTGTCACTCTCTGTTTTCCCCTCTACCACACACTCTCTCTCTCTGTCACTCTCTGTTGTCCCCTCTATCTCTGTCTCTGTCGCTCTCTGTTTTCCCTTCAATCTCACAATCTCTCTCTCTCTGAAGCTTTAAGTTTTCCCCTCTATCCCACGATCTCGCTCTCTCTGTCACTCTCTGTTTTCCCCTCTATCTCACAATCTCTCTCTCTCTGTAGCTCTCTGTTTTCCCCTCTATCCCACGATCTCACTCTCTCTGTCGCTCTCTGTTATCCCCTCTATCTCACGATCTCTCTCTCTCTCGCTCTGTTTCCCCCTCTATCTCAAACACTCTCTCTCTGTCGCTCTCTGTTTTTCCCTCTATCTCACAATCTCTCTCCTTTTCCCCCTCTATCTCACACTCTCTCTCTCTCGGTCACTCTCTTTTCCCCTCTATCTCACTCTCTCTCTCGATCAATCTCTGTTTTCCCCTCTATCTCACACTCTCTCTCTCTGTCACTCTCTGTTTTCCCCTCTGTCTCACAATCGCTCTCTCTGTTGCTCTAATTTTCCCCCTCTATCTCACACACTCCCTCTCTCTGTCACTCTCTGCTCTCCTCTATCTCACACTCTCTCTCTCTCTCTCTCGCTCTCTGTTATCCCCTCTATGTCACGATCTTTGTCTCTCTTTGTTGCTCTCTGTTTTCTCCTCTATGTCGCAATCTCTCTCCCTTTTCGCTCTCTGCTTTCCCCTCTATCTCACGATCTCTCTCTCTGACGCTCTCTGTTTTCCCCTCTATCTCACTCTCTTTCTCTCTCTCTCGCTCTCTGTTATCCCCTCTATCTCACACTCTCTCTGTCGCTCTCTGTTATCCCCTCTGTGTCACGATCTTTGTCTCTCTTTGTTGCTCTCTGTTTTCCTCTCTATGTCGCAATCCCGCTCCCTTGTCGCTCACTGTTTTCCCCTCTATTTCACGATCTCTCTACGTCTGTCGCTCTCTGTTTTCCCCTCTATTTCACGATCTCTCTACGTCTGTCGTTCTCTGTTTTCCCCTCTATTCACGATCTCTCTCTCTTTGTCGCTCTCTGTTTTCCCCTCTATCTCACGATCCCTTTCTCTGTCTGTCTCTGTTTCCTCTCTATCGCACAACCTCGCTTTCTCTCGCTCTCTGTTTTCCCCTCTATCTCACAGTCTCGTATTCTGCCTTTCTCTCCTTTACCCCCCCCCCCCCAATACTAACCCTACCCCAACCTTGCGACCTTGATGGGCAGAAGGTAACGCAAAGTTCGCCACACACCCACTCACTCCACCCGCTGCACACAGAACTCTTTGTAAATGACTCGGGAGATTTGAAAGAACATTTATTGAAATTGCCAGGGTGGTTTTACTCGTGCTTGCTTACCTGAAGCAGGATCCTCGGGCTATATTAGAGTAAATATTAGCAGGGACAAAAATAAGAGGGTCAGTTTGGGTCCAGATCAGTATCTGAAAAAGCGATTCGCTGATTGGTAAACCGCTGTCCACTCATTCGTCTGCGATCAATATTGACCGCTGTGGAGATCAGCAAACACACGGGGTTTCAATCAATGAGCACAGTGTCCCTAAGGAACCCCCCCCGCCCCCCCACGACCCACCCCCCGCACGCACACACAGTTTGTGTGAACTCACTAACTCAAAAACACCCAACTCATACCCAGCTCACACTCACAGCTCACACACACACACACGCTCACGCACACATAACCCCTCTCCCCACACACACACACACACACCCTCTCACACCCTCACACACACATACACTCAAGCACACACAAACCCTCACACAAAAACACAATCCCTCACATACAAACCCTCACACAAACCCTCACACAAACCCTGTCAGAGGGTCAGTACTGAGGGAGTGCTGCACTGACAGAGGGTCAGTACTGAGGGAGTGCTGCACTGTCAGAGGGTCAGTACTGAGGGAGTGCTGCACTGTCAGAGGGTCAGTACTGAGGGAGTGCTGCACTGTCAGAGTGTCAGGACTGAGGGAGAGCCGCACTGTCAGAGGGTCAGTACCGAGGGAGTGCTGCACTGTCAGAGGGTCAGTACTGAGGGAGTGCTGCACTGTCAGATCGTCAGTACAGAGGGAGTGCTGCACTGTCAGAGGGTCAGTACTGAGGGTGTGCTGCACTGTCAGAGGGTCAGTACAGAAGGAGTGCTGCACTGTCAGAGGGTCAGTACAGAGGGAGTGCTGCACTGTCAGAGGGTCAGTACTGAGGGAGTGCCGCACTGTCAGAGGGTCAGTACTGAGGGAGTGCTAAACTGTCAGAGGGTCAGTACTGAGGGAGTGCTGCACTGTCAGAGGGTCAGTACTGAGGGAGAGCTGCACTGTCAGATCGTCAGTACAGAGGGAGTGTGCACTGTCAGAGGGTCAGTACAGAAGGAGTGCTGCACTGTCAGAGGGTCAGTACTGAGAGAGTGCTGCACTGTCAGAGGGTCAGTACTGAGGGAGTGCTGCACTGTCAGAGGGTCAGTACTGAGGGAGACCTGCACTGTCAGAGGGTCAGTACTGAGGGAGAGCTGCACTGTCAGAGGATCAGTACTGAGAGAGTGCCTCACTCTCAGAGGGCAGGACTGAGAGAGTGCAGCACTGTCAGAGGGTCAGTTCTGTGGCAGTGCTGTACTGTCAGAGGGTCAGTACTGAGGGAGTGCTGCACTGTCAGAGGGTCAGTACTGAGGGAGCGCTGCACTGTCAGAGGATCAGTACTGAGGGAGTGCCGCACTGTCAGAGAGTCAGTAGGAAGGGAGTGCCGCACTGTCAGAGGGTCAGTACTGAGGGAGTGCCGCATAGTCAGAGGGTCAGTACTGAGGGAGTGTTGCACTGTCAGAGAGTCAGTACTGAGGGAGCGCTGCACTGTCAGAGGGTCAGTACTGAGGGAGTGCTGCACTGTCAGAGAGTCAGTACTGAGGGAGTGCTGCACTGTCAGAGGGTCAGTACTGAGGGAGTGCTGCACCGTCAGAGGGTCAGTACTAAGGGAGTGCTGCACTGTCAGAGAGTCAGTACTGACTGAGTGCCGCACTGTCAGAGGGTCAGTACTGAGGGAGTGCTGCACTGTCAGAGGGTCAGTACTGAGGGACTGTTGCACTGCCAGAGGGTCAGTACTGAGGGAGTGCTGCACTGTCAGAGGGTCAGTGCTGAGGGAGAGCCGCACTGTCAGAGGGTCAGTACTGAGGGAGTGTTGCACTGTCAGAGGGTCAGTACTGAGGGAGTGCTGCACTGTCAGAGGGTCAGTATTGAGGGAGTGCCGCACTGTCAGAGGGTCAGTACTGAGGGAGTGCTGCACTGTCAGAGGGTCAGTACTGAGGGAGTGCCGCACTGTCAGACGGTCAGTACTGAGGGAGTGCCGCACAGTCAGAGGGTCAGTACTGAGGGAGTGCCGCACTGTCAGAGGGTCAGTACTGAGGAAGCGCCGCACTCTCAGACGGTCAGTACTGAGGGAGTGCCGCACAATCAGAGGGTCAGTACTGAGGGAGTGCCGCACTGTCAGAGGGTCAGTACTGAGGGAGTGCTGCACTGTCAGAGGGTCAGTGCTGAGAGTGTGCTGCACTGTCAGAGGGTCAGTACTGAGGGAGTGCTGCACTATCAGAGGGTCGGTACTTAGGGAGAGCTGCACTGTCAGAGGGTCAGTACTGAGGGAGTGCTGCACTGTCAGAGGGTCAGCACTGAGGGAGAGCCGCACTGTCAGAGGGTCAGTACTGAGGGAGTGCTGCACTATCAGAGGGTCGGTACTTAGGGAGAGCTGCACTGTCAGAAGGTCAGTACTGAGGGAGTGCCGCACTGTCAGAAGGTCAGTACTGAGGGAGTGCTGCACTGTCAGAGGGTCAGTAGTGAGGGAGTGCTGCACTGTCAGAGGGTCAGTACTGAGGGAGTGCTGCACTGTCAGAGGGTCAGTACTGAGGGAGAGCTGCACTGTCAGAAGGTCAGTACTGAGGGAGTGCCGCACTGTCAGAAGGTCAGTACTGAGGGAGTGCTGCACTGTCAGAGGGTCAGCACTGAGGGAGTGCTGCACTGTCAGAGGGTCAGTAGTGAGGGAGTGCTGCACTGTCAGAGGGTCAGTACTGAGGGAGTGCTGCACTGTCAGAGGGTCAGCACTGAGGGAGTGCTGCACTGTCAGATAGTCAGTACTGAGGGAGTGCTGCACTGTCAGAGGGTCAGTACTGAGGGAGTGCTGCACTATCAGAGGGTCGGTACTTAGGGAGTGCTGCACTGTCAAAAGGTCAGTACTGAGGGAGTGCTGCACTGTCAGAGGGTCAGTACTGAGGGAGAGCTGCGCTGTCAGAGGGTCAGTACTGAGGGAGTGCTGCACTGTCAGAGGGTCAGTACTGAGGGACTGCTGCACTGTCAGAGGGTCAGTACTGAGGGAGTGCTGCACTGTCAGAGGGTCAGTACTGAGGGAGTGCTGCATTGTCAGAGGGTCAGTACTGTGGGAGTGCTGCACTGTCAGAGGGTCAGTACTGAGGGAGTGCTGCACTGTCAGAGGGTCAGTACTGAGGGAGTGCTGCACTGTCATAGGGTCAGTACTGAGGGAGTGCTGCACTGTCAGAGGGTCAGTACTGAGAGAGATGCACTGTCAGAGGGTCAGTAGTGAGGGAGAGCTGCACTGTCAGAGGGTCAGTACTGAGGGAGTGCTGCACTGTCAGAGGGTCAGTAATGAGGGAGTGCCGCACTGTCAGAGGGTCAGTACTGAGGGAGTGCTGCACTGTCAGTGGGTCAGTACTGAGGGAGTGCTGCACTGTCAGAGGGTCAGTACTGAGGGAGAGCTGCACTGTCAGAGGGTCAGTAGTGAGGGAGTGCTGCACTGTCAGAGGGTCAGTACTGAGGGAGTGCCGCACTGTCAGAGGGTCAGTACTGAGGGAGTGTTGCACTGCCAGAGGGTCAGTACTGAGGGATTGCCGCACTGTCAGAGGGTCAGTAGTGAGAGAGTGCCGCACTGTCAGAGGGTCAGTACTGAGGGACTGCCGCACTGTCAGAGGGTCAGTACTGAGGGAGTGCCGCACAGTCAGAGGGTCAGTACTGAGAGTGTGCTGCACTATCACAGGATCGGTACTGAAGGAGTGCCGCACTGTCAGAGGGTCAGTAGTGAGGGAGTGCTGCACTGTCAGAGGGTCAGTACTGAGGGAGTGCTGCACTGTCAGAGGGTCAGTACTGAGAGAGTGACGCACTGTCAGAGGGTCAGTACTGAGGGCGTGCCGCACTGTCAGAGGGTAGGTACTGAGGGAGTGCTGCACTGTCAGTGGGCCAGTACTGAGGGACTGCTGCACTGTCAGAGGGTCAGTACTGAGAGTGTGCTGCACTATCAGAGGATCGGTACTGAAGGAGTGCGGCACTGTCAGAGGGTCAGTACTGAGAGAGTGCCGCACTGTCAGAGGGTCAGTACTGAGGGAGTGCTGCACTGTCAGAGGGTCAGTACTGAGGGAGTGCCACACTGTCAGAGGGTCAGTACTGAGGGAATGCTGCACTGTCAGAGGGTCAGTACTGAGAGAGTGCCGCACTGTCAGAGGGTCAGTACTGACGGAGAGCTGCACTGACAGAGGGTCAGGACCGAGGGAAAGCAGCCCAGTCGGAGGGTCAGTACTGAAGGAGTGCCACACTGTCAGAGGGTCAGTACTGAGGGAGTTCTGCATTATCAGAGGGTCAGTACTGAGAGAGTGCTGCGCTGTCAGAGGGTCAGTACTGAGGGACTGTTGCACTGCCAGAGGGTCAGTACTGAGGGAGTGCTGCACTGTCAGAGGGTCAGTGCTGAGGGAGAGCCGCACTGTCAGAGGGTCAGTACTGAGGGAGTGTTGCACTGTCAGAGGGTCAGTACTGAGGGAGTGCTGCACTGTCAGAGGGTCAGTATTGAGGGAGTGCCGCACTGTCAGAGGGTCAGTACTGAGGGAGTGCTGCACTGTCAGAGGGTCAGTACTGAGGGAGTGCCGCACTGTCAGACGGTCAGTACTGAGGGAGTGCCGCACAGTCAGAGGGTCAGTACTGAGGGAGTGCCGCACTGTCAGAGGGTCAGTACTGAGGAAGCGCCGCACTCTCAGACGGTCAGTACTGAGGGAGTGCCGCACAATCAGAGGGTCAGTACTGAGGGAGTGCCGCACTGTCAGAGGGTCAGTACTGAGGGAGTGCTGCACTGTCAGAGGGTCAGTGCTGAGAGTGTGCTGCACTGTCAGAGGGTCAGTACTGAGGGAGTGCTGCACTATCAGAGGGTCGGTACTTAGGGAGAGCTGCACTGTCAGAGGGTCAGTACTGAGGGAGTGCTGCACTGTCAGAGGGTCAGCACTGAGGGAGAGCCGCACTGTCAGAGGGTCAGTACTGAGGGAGTGCTGCACTATCAGAGGGTCGGTACTTAGGGAGAGCTGCACTGTCAGAAGGTCAGTACTGAGGGAGTGCCGCACTGTCAGAAGGTCAGTACTGAGGGAGTGCTGCACTGTCAGAGGGTCAGTAGTGAGGGAGTTCTGCACTGTCAGAGGGTCAGTACTGAGGGAGTGCTGCACTGTCAGAGGGTCAGTACTGAGGGAGAGCTGCACTGTCAGAAGGTCAGTACTGAGGGAGTGCCGCACTGTCAGAAGGTCAGTACTGAGGGAGTGCTGCACTGTCAGAGGGTCAGCACTGAGGGAGTGCTGCACTGTCAGAGGGTCAGTAGTGAGGGAGTGCTGCACTGTCAGAGGGTCAGTACTGAGGGAGTGCTGCACTGTCAGAGGGTCAGCACTGAGGGAGTGCTGCACTGTCAGATAGTCAGTACTGAGGGAGTGCTGCACTGTCAGAGGGTCAGTACTGAGGGAGTGCTGCACTATCAGAGGGTCGGTACTTAGGGAGTGCTGCACTGTCAAAAGGTCAGTACTGAGGGAGTGCTGCACTGTCAGAGGGTCAGTACTGAGGGAGAGCTGCGCTGTCAGAGGGTCAGTACTGAGGGAGTGCTGCACTGTCAGAGGGTCAGTACTGAGGGACTGCTGCACTGTCAGAGGGTCAGTACTGAGGGAGTGCTGCACTGTCAGAGGGTCAGTACTGAGGGAGTGCTGCATTGTCAGAGGGTCAGTACTGTGGGAGTGCTGCACTGTCATAGGGTCAGTACTGAGGGAGTGCTGCACTGTCAGAGGGTCAGTACTGAGGGAGTGCTGCACTGTCATAGGGTCAGTACTGAGGGAGTGCTGCACTGTCAGAGGGTCAGTACTGAGAGAGATGCACTGTCAGAGGGTCAGTAGTGAGGGAGAGCTGCACTGTCAGAGGGTCAGTACTGAGGGAGTGCTGCACTGTCAGAGGGTCAGTAATGAGGGAGTGCCGCACTGTCAGAGGGTCAGTACTGAGGGAGTGCTGCACTGTCAGTGGGTCAGTACTGAGGGAGTGCTGCACTGTCAGAGGGTCAGTACTGAGGGAGAGCTGCACTGTCAGAGGGTCAGTAGTGAGGGAGTGCTGCACTGTCAGAGGGTCAGTACTGAGGGAGTGCCGCACTGTCAGAGGGTCAGTACTGAGGGAGTGTTGCACTGCCAGAGGGTCAGTACTGAGGGATTGCCGCACTGTCAGAGGGTCAGTAGTGAGAGAGTGCCGCACTGTCAGAGGGTCAGTACTGAGGGACTGCCGCACTGTCAGAGGGTCAGTACTGAGGGAGTGCCGCACAGTCAGAGGGTCAGTACTGAGAGTGTGCTGCACTATCACAGGATCGGTACTGAAGGAGTGCCGCACTGTCAGAGGGTCAGTAGTGAGGGAGTGCTGCACTGTCAGAGGGTCAGTACTGAGGGAGTGCTGCACTGTCAGAGGGTCAGTACTGAGAGAGTGACGCACTGTCAGAGGGTCAGTACTGAGGGCGTGCCGCACTGTCAGAGGGTAGGTACTGAGGGAGTGCTGCACTGTCAGTGGGCCAGTACTGAGGGACTGCTGCACTGTCAGAGGGTCAGTACTGAGAGTGTGCTGCACTATCAGAGGATCGGTACTGAAGGAGTGCGGCACTGTCAGAGGGTCAGTACTGAGAGAGTGCCGCACTGTCAGAGGGTCAGTACTGAGGGAGTGCTGCACTGTCAGAGGGTCAGTACTGAGGGAGTGCCACACTGTCAGAGGGTCAGTACTGAGGGAATGCTGCACTGCCAGAGGGTCAGTATTGAGGGAGTGCTGCACTGGCAGAGGGTCAGTACTGAGGGAGTGCCGCACTGTCAGAGGGTCAGTACTGACGGAGAGCTGCACTGACAGAGGGTCAGGACCGAGGGAAAGCAGCCCAGTCGGAGGGTCAGTACTGAAGGAGTGCCACACTGTCAGAGGGTCAGTACTGAGGGAGTTCTGCATTATCAGAGGGTCAGTACTGAGAGAGTGCTGCGCTGTCAGAGGGTCAGTGCTGAGGGAGTGCTGCACTGTCAGAGGGCCAGTACTGAGGGAGTGCTGCACTGTCAGAGGGTCTGTACTGAAGGAGTGCTGCACTGTCAGAGGGCCAGGACTGAGAGAGTGCTGCACTGTCAGAGGGTCAGTACTGAGGGAGTGCTGCACTGTCAGAGGGCCAGTACTGAGGGAGAGCTGCACTGTCAGAGGGTCAGTACTGAGAGAGTGCTGCACTGTCAGAGGGTCAGTACTGAGGGAGAGCTGCACTGTCAGAGGGTCAGTACTGAGGGAGAGCTGCACTGTCAGAGGGTCAGTACTGAGGGAGTGCTGCACTGTCAGAGGGTCAGTACTGAGGGAGAGCTGCACTGTCAGAGGGTCAGTAGTGAGGGAGTGCTGCACTGTCAGAGGGTCAGTATTGAGGGAGTGCCGCACTGTCAGAGGGTCAGTACTGAGGGAGTGTTGCACTGCCAGAGGGTCAGTACTGAGGGATTGCCGCACTGTCAGAGGGTCAGTAGTGAGAGAGTGCCGCACTGTCAGAGGGTCAGTACTGAGGGACTGCCGCACTGTCAGAGGGTCAGTACTGAGGGAGTGCCGCACAGTCAGAGGGTCAGTACTGAGAGTGTGCTGCACTATCACAGGATCGGTACTGAAGGAGTGCCGCACTGTCAGAGGGTCAGTAGTGAGGGAGTGCTGCACTGTCAGAGGGTCAGTACTGAGGGAGTGCTGCACTGTCAGAGGGTCAGTACTGAGGGAGTGCTGCAATGTCAGAGGGTCAGCACTGAGGGAGTGCTGCACTGTCAGATAGTCAGTACTGAGGGAGTGCCGCACTGTCAGAAGGTCAGTACTGAGGGAGCGCTGCACTGTCAGAGGGTCAGTACTGAGGGAGTGCTGCACTGTCAGAGGGTCAGTACTGAGGGACTGCTGCACTGTCAGAGGGTCAGTACTGAGGGAGTGCTGCACTGTCAGAGGGTCAGTACTGAGGGAGTGCTGCATTGTCAGAGGGTCAGTACTGTGGGAGTGCTGCACTGTCAGAGGGTCAGTACTGAGGGAGTGCCGCACTGTCAGAGGGTCAGTCGTGAGGGAGAGCTGCACTGTCAGAGGGTCAGTAATGAGGGAGTGCTGCACTGTCAGAGGGTCAGTAATGAGGGAGTGCCGCACTGTCAGAGGGTCAGTACTGAGGGAGTGCTGCACTGTCAGAGGGTCAGTACTGAGGGAGTGCTGCACTGTCAGAGGGTCAGTACTGAGGGAGAGCTGCACTGTCAGAGGGTCAGTAGTGAGGGAGTGCCGCACTGTCAGAGGGTCAGTACTGAGAGAGTGCTGCACTGTCAGATTGTCAGTACTGAGGGAGCGCTGCACTGTCAGAGGGTCAGTACTGAGGGAGTGCCGCACTGTCAGAGGGTCAGTACTGAGGGAGAGCTGCACTGTCAGAGGGTCAGTACTGAGGGAGTGTTGCACTGCCAGAGGGTCAGTACTGAGGGAGTGCAGCACTGTCAGAGGGTCAGTACTGAGGGAGTGCCGCACTGTCAGAGGGTCAGTACTGAGGGACTGCCGCACAGTCAGAGGGTCAGTACTGAGGGAGTGCCACACTGTCAGAGGGTCAGGACTGAGGGAGTGCCGCACAGTCAGAGGGTCAGTACTGAAGGAGTGCCGCACTGTCAGAGGGTCAGTAATGAGGGAGAGCCGCACTGTCAGAGGGTCAGTACTGAGGGAGTGCTGCACTGTCAGAGGGTCAGTACTGAGGGAGTGCTACACTGTCAGAGGGTCAGTACTGAGGGAGTGCTGCATTGTCAGAGGGTCAGTACTGAGGGAGTGCTGCACTGTCAGAGGGTCAGTACTAAGGGAGTGCTGCATTGTCAGAGGGTCAGTACTGAGGGAGTGCTGCACTGTCAGAGGGTCAGTACTGAGGGAGTGCTGTACTGTCAGAGGGTCAGTACTGAGGGAGTGCTGTACTGTCAGAGGGTCAGTACTGAGGGAGTGCTGCACTGTCAGAGGGTCAGTACTGAGGGAGTGCTGCTCTGTCAGAGGGTCAGTACTGAGGGAGTGCCGCACTGCCAGAGGTTCAGTACTGAAGGAGTGCTGCACTGTCAGAGGGTCAGTACTGAGGGAGAGCTGCACTGTCAGAGGGTCAGTACTGAGGGGGTGCTGCACTGCCAGAGGGTCAGTACTGAGGGATTGCCGCACTGTCAGAGGGTCAGTACTGAGAGAGTGCCGCACTGTCAGAGGGTCAGTACAGAGGGACTGCCGTCCTGTCAGAGGGTCAGTCCTGAGGGAGTGCCACACTGTCAGAGGGTCAGTACTGAGAGTGTGCTGCACTATCAGAGGATCGGTACTGAAGGAGAGCCGCACTGTTAGAGGGTCAGTACTGAGGGAGTGCTGCACTGTCAGAGGGTCAGTACTGAGGGAGAGCCGCACTGTCAGAGGGTCAGTACTGAGGGAGTGCTGCACTGTCAGGGGGTCAGTACTGAGGGACTGCTGCACTGTCAGAGGGTCAGTACAAAGGGAGTGCTGCATTGTCAGAGGGTCAGTACTAAGGGAGTGCTGCACTGTCAGAGGGTCAGTACTGAGGGACTGCTGTACTGTCAGAGGGTCAGTACTGAGGGAGTGGCGCACTGTCAGAGTGTCAGTACTGAGTGAGTGCCGCACTGTCAGAGGGTCAGTACTGAGAGTGTGCTGCACAATCAGAGGATCGGTACTGAAGGAGTGCGGCACTGTCAGAGGGTCAGTACTGAGGGAGAGCCGCACTGTCAGAGGGTCAGTACTGAGGGAGTGCTGCACTGTCAGGGGGTCAGTACTGAGGGACTGCTGCACTGTCAGAGGGTCAGTACAAAGGGAGTGCTGCATTGTCAGAGGGTCAGTACTGAGGGAGTGCTGCACTGTCAGAGGGTCAGTACTGAGGGACTGCTGTACTGTCAGAGGGTCAGTACTGAGGGACTGCTGTACTGTCAGAGGGTCAGTACTGAGGGAGTGCTCCACTGTCAGAGGGTCAGTACTGAGAGAGTGCCGCAGTGCCAGAGGGTCAGTACTGAAGGAGTGCTGCACTGTCAGAGGGTCAGTACTGAGGGATAGCTGCACTGTCAGAGGGTCAGTACTGAGGGAGTGGTGCACTGTCAGAGGGTCAGTACTGAAGGGGTGCTGCACTGTCAGAGGGCCTGAACTGAGGGAGTGCTGCACAGTCAGAGGGTCAATACAAAGGGAGTGCTGCACTGTCAGAGGGTCAGTACTGAGAGAGTGCTGCACTGTCAGAGGGTCAGTACTGATGGAGAGCTGCACTGTCAGAGGGTCAGTACTGAGGGAGAGCTGCACTGTCAGAGGGTCAGTACTGAGGGAGTGCTGCACTGTCAGAGGGTCAGTACTGAGGGAGTGCGGCACTGTCAGAGGGTCTGTACTGAGAGAGTGCGGCACTGTCATGGGTCAGTACTGTGGGAGTGCTGCACTGTCAGAGGGTCAGTACTGAGGGAGTGCTGCACTGTCAGAGGGTCAGTACTGAGGGAGTGCCGCACTGTCAGAGGGTCAGTACTGAGGGAGTGCTGCACTGTCAGAGGGTCAGTACTGAGGGAGTGCCGCACTGTCAGAGGGTCAGTACTGAGAGAGTGCCGCACTGTCAGAGGGTCAGTACTGAGGGACTGCCGCACGGTCAGAGGGTCAGTACTGAGGGAGTGCCGCACTGTCAGAGGGTCAGTACTGAGGGAGAGCTGCCCTGTCAGAGGGTCATTACTGAGGGACTGTGTTGCACTGCCAGAGGGTCAGTACTGAGGGAGTGCTGCACTGTCAGAGGGTCAGTACTGAGAGAGTGCGGCACTGTCACAGGGTCAGTACTGTGGGAGTGCTGCACTGTCAGAGGATCAGTACTGAGGGAGTGCTGCACTGTCAGAGGATCAGTACTGAGGAAGTGCTGCACTGTCAGAGGATCAGTACTGAGGAAGTGCTGCACTGTCAGAGGGTCAGTACTGAGGAAGTGCTGCACTGTCAGAGGGTCAGTACTGAGGGAGAGCTGCACTGTCAGAGGGTCAGTAATGAGGGAGAGCTGCACTGTCAGAGGGTCAGTACTGAGGGACTGTGTTGCACTGCCAGAGGGTCAGTACTGAGGGAGTGCTGCACTGTCAGAGGGTCAGTACTGAGAGAGTGCGGCACTGTCAGAGGGTCAGTACTGTGGGAGTGCTGCACTGTCAGAGGATCAGTACTGAGGGAGTGCTGCACTGTCAGAGGATCAGTACTGAGGAAGTGCTGCACTGTCAGAGGATCAGTACTGAGGAAGTGCTGCACTGTCAGAGGGTCAGTACTGAGGGAGTGCTGCACTGTCAGAGGATCAGTACTGAGGAAGTGCTGCACTGTCAGAGGGTCAGTACTGAGGGAGTGCTGCACTGTCAGAGGGTCAGTACTGAGGGAGAGCCGCACTGTCAGAGGGTCAGTACTGAGGGAGTGCTGCACTGTCAGAGGGTCAGTACTGAGGGAGAGCCGCACTGTCAGAGGGTCAGTACTGAGGGAGTGCTGCACTGTCAGAGAGTCAGTACTAAGGGAGTGCCGCACTGTCAGAGGGTCAGTACTGAGGGAGAGCTGCACTGTCAGAGGGTCAGTACTGAGGGAGTGCCGCACTGTCAGAGGGTCAGTACTGAGAGAGTGCCGCACTGTCAGAGGGTCAGTACTGAGGGAGAGCTGCACTGTCAGAGGGTCAGTACTGTGGGAGTGCTGCACTGTCAGAGGATCAGTACTGAGGGAGTGCTGCACTGTCAGAGGGTCAGTACTGAGGGAGTGCTGCACTGTCAGAGGGTCAGTACTAAGGGAGTGCCGCACTGTCAGAGGGTCAGTACTGTGGGAGTGCTGCACTGTCAGAGGATCAGTACTGAGGAAGTGCTGCACTGTCAGAGGGTCAGTACTGGGGGAGTGCTGCACTGTCAGAGGGTCAGTACTGAGGGAGTGCTGCACTGTCAGAGGGTCAGTACTGAGGGAGTGCCGCACTGTCAGAGGGTCAGTACTGAGAGAGTGCCGCACTGTCAGAGGGTCAGTACTGAGGGAGAGCTGCACTGTCAGAGGGTCAGTACTGTGGGAGTGCTGCACTGTCAGAGGATCAGTACTGAGGGAGTGCTGCACTGTCAGAGGGTCAGTACTGAGGGACTGCTGCACTGTCAGAGGGTCAGTACTAAGGGAGTGCCGCACTGTCAGAGGGTCAGTACTGTGGGAGTGCTGCACTGTCAGAGGATCAGTACTGAGGAAGTGCTGCACTGTCAGAGGGTCAGTACTGGGGAGTGCCGCACTGTCAGAGGGTCAGTACTGTGGGAGTGCTGCACTGTCAGAGCGTCAGTACTGAGGGAGTGCTGCACTGTCAGAAGGTCAGTACTGGGGGAGTGCTGCACTGTCAGAGGGTCAGTACTGAGGGAGTGTTGCACTGACAGAGGGTCAGTACTGAGGGAGTGCTGCACTGTCAGAGGGTCAGTACTGAGTGAGTGCTGCACTGTCAGAGGGTCAGTACTGAGAGAGTGCTGCACTGTCAGAGGGTCAGTACTGAGGGAGTGCTGCACTGACAGAGGGTCAGTACTGAGAGAGTGATGCACTGTCAGAGGGTCAGTACTGAGGGCGTGCCGCACTGTCAGAGGGTAGGTACTGAGGGAGTGCTGCACTGTCAGTGGGCCAGTACTGAGGGACTGCTGCACTGTCAGAGGGTCAGTACTGAGAGTGTGCTGCACTATCAGAGGATCGGTACTGAAGGAGTGCGGCACTGTCAGAGGGTCAGTACTGAGAGAGTGCCGCACTGTCAGAGGGTCAGTACTGAGGGAGTTCTGCATTATCAGAGGGTCAGTACTGAGAGAGTGCTGCGCTGTCAGAGGGTCAGTGCTGAGGGAGTGCTGCACTGTCAGAGGGCCAGTACTGAGGGAGTGCTGCACTGTCAGAGGGTCTGTACTGAAGGAGTGCTGCACTGTCAGAGGGCCAGGACTGAGAGAGTGCTGCACTGTCAGAGGGTCAGTACTGAGGGAGTGCTGCACTGTCAGAGGGCCAGTACTGAGGGAGAGCTGCACTGTCAGAGGGTCAGTACTGAGAGAGTGCTGCACTGTCAGAGGGTCAGTACTGAGGGAGAGCTGCACTGTCAGAGGGTCAGTACTGAGGGAGAGCTGCACTGTCAGAGGGTCAGTACAGAGGGAGAGCTGCACTGTCAGAGGCTCAGAACTGAGGGAGTGCGGCACTGTCAGAGGGCCAGTACTGCGAGAGTGCCGCACTGTCAGAGGGTCAGTACTGAGGGAGTGCCGCACTGTCAGAGGGTCAGTACTGAGGGAGTGCTGCACTGTCAGAGGATCAGTACTGAGGAAGTGCTGCACTGTCAGAGGGTCAGTACTGGGGGAGTGCCGCACTGTCAGAGGGTCAGTACTGAGGGACTGCTGAACTGTCAGAGGATCAGTACTGAGGGAGTGCCGCACTGTCAGAGGGTCAGTACTGAGGGAGTGCAGCGCTGTCAGAGGGTCAGTACTGAGGGACTGCTGCACTGTCAGAGTGTCAGTACTAAGGGAGTGCTGCATTGTCAGAGGGTCAGTACTAAGGGAGTGCTGCATTGTCAGAGGGTCAGTACTGAGGGAGTGCTGCACTGTCAGAGGGTCAGTACTGAGGGAGTGCTGTACTGTCAGAGGGTCAGTACTGAGGGACTGCTGTCCTGTCAGAGGGTCAGTACTGAGGGAGTGCTGCACTGTCAGAGGGTCTGTACTGAGAGAGTGCGGCACTGTCATGGGTCAGTACTGTGGGAGTGCTGCACTGTCAGTCAGTACTGAGGGAGTTCCGCACTGTTAGAGAGTCAGTACTAAGGGAGTGCCGCACTGGCAGAGGGTCAGTACTGAGGGAGTGCTGCACTGTCAGAGGGTCAGTACTGAGGGAGTGCCGCACTGTCAGAGGGTCAGTACTTAGAGAGTGCCGCACTGTCAGAGGGTCAGTACTGAGGGAGTGCCGCACTATCAGAGGGTCAGTACTGAGGGAGTGCCGCACTGTCAGAGGGTCAGTACTGAGGGAGTGCTGCACTGTCAGAGGGTCAGTACTGAGGGACTGCCGCACGGTCAGAGGGTCAGTAATGAGGGAGAGCTGCACTGTCACAGGGTCAGTACTGAGGGAGTGCCGCACTGTCAGAGGGTCAGTACTGAGGGAGTGTTGCACTGTCAGAGGGTCAGTACTGAGGGAAAGCAGCCCTGTCAGAGGGTCAGTACTGAGGGAGTGTTGCACTGCCAGAGGGTCAGTACTGAGGGATTGCCGCACTGTCAGAGTGTCAGTACTGAGGGAGTGCTGCACTATCAGAGGGTCAGGACTGAGAGAGTGCAGCACTGTCAGAGGGTCAGTACTGACGGAGAGCTGCACTGACAGAGGGTCAGTACTGAGGGAGTGCTGCACTGTCAGAGGGTCAATACTGAGGGAGAGCTGCACTGTCAGAGGGTCAGTATTGAGGGAGTGCTGCACTGTCAGAGGGTCAGTACTGAGAGAGTGCCGCACTGTCAGAGTGTCAGTACTGAGGGAGTGCCGCACTGTCAGAGGGTTAGTACTGACGGAGAGCTGCACTGACAAAGGGTATGTACTGAGGGAAAGCAGCCCTGTCGGAGGGTCAGTACTGAGGGAGTGCTGCACTGTCAGAGGGTCAGTATTGAGGGAGTGCTGCACTGTCAGAGGGTCAGTACTGAGAGAGTGCCGCACTGTCAGAGGGTCAGTACTGAGGGAGAGCTGCACTGACAGAGGGTCAGTACTGAGGGAAAGCAGCCCTGTCGGAGGGTCAGTACTGAAGGAGTGCTGCGCTGTCAGAGGGTCAGTACTGAGGGAGTGTTGAACTGTCAGAGGGCCAGTACTGAGGGAGTGCTGCACTGTCAGAGGGTCTGTACTGAAGGAGTGCTGCACTGTCAGAGGGCCAGTACTGAGAGAGTGCTGCACTGTCAGAGGGTCAGTACTGAGGGAGTGCTGCACTGTCAGAGGGTCAGTACTGAGGGAGCGCTGCACTGTCAGAGGGTCAGTACTGAGAGAGTGCTGCACTGTCAGAGGGTCAGTACTGAGGGAGAGCTGCACTGTCAGAGGCTCAGAACTGAGGGAGTGCGGCACTGTCAGAGGGTCAGTACTGAGGAAGTGCTGCACTGTCAGAGGGTCAGTACTGGGGGAGTGCTGTACTGTCAGAGGGTCAGTACTGAGGGAGTGCTGCGCAGTCAGAGGGTCAGTACTGAGGGAGTGCCGCACTGTCAGGGGGTCAGTACTGAGGGAGTGCCGCACTGTCTGAGGGTCAGTACTGAGGGAGTGCCGGACTCTCAGAGGGTCAGTACTGAGGGACTGCTGCACTGTCAGAGGGTCAGTACTGGGGGAGTGCTGCACTGTCAGAGGGTCAGTACTGAGGGAGAGCTGCACTGTCAGAGGGTCAGTACTGAGGGAGAGTTTCACTGTCAGAGGGTCAGTACTGAGGGAGTGCCGCACTGTCAGCGGGTCAGTACTGAGAGAGTGCTGCACTGTCAGAGTGTCAGTACTGAGGGAGCGCCGCACTGTCAGAGGGTCAGTACTGAGCGAGTGCTGCACTGTCAGAGGGTCAGTACTGAGGGAGTGCTGCACTGTCAGAGGGTCAGTACTGAGAGAGTGACGCACTGTCATAGGGTCAGTACTGAGGGAGTGCCGCACTGTCAGCGGGTCAGTACTGAGAGAGTGCTGCACTGTCAGAGTGTCAGTACTGAGGGAGAGTTGCACTGTCAGAGGGTCAGTACTGAGGGAGTGCCGCACTGTCAGCGGGTCAGTACTGAGAGAGTGCTGCACTGTCAGAGTGTCAGTACTGAGGGAGCGCCGCACTGTCAGAGGGTCAGTACTGGGCGAGTGCTGCACTGTCAGAGGGTCAGTACTGAGGGAGTGCTGCACTGTCAGAGGGTCAGTACTGAGAGAGTGACGCACTGTCAGAGGGTCAGTAGTGAGGGAGTGCCGCACTGTCAGACGGTCAGTACTGAGGGAGTGCCACACTGTCAGAGGGTCAGTAGTGAGGGAGTGCCGCACTGTCAGACGGTCAGTACTGAGGGAGTGCCGCACTGTCAGAGGGTCAGGACTGAGGGAGTGCCGCACTGTCAGAGGGTCAGTACTGAGGGAGTGCCGCACTGTCAGAGGGTCAGGACTGAGGGAGTGCCGCACTGTCAGAGGATCAGTACTGAGGGAGTGCCGCACTGTCAGAGGGTCAGTACTGAGGGAGTGCTGCACTGTCAGAGGGTCAGTACTGAGGGAGTGCTGCACTGTCAGAGGGTCAGTACTGAGGGAGAGCTGCACTGTCATAGGGCCAGTACTGACGGAGAGCTGCACTGTCAGAGGGTCAGTACTGAGGGAGAGCTGCACTGTCAGAGGGTCAGTACTGAGGGAGAGCTGCACTGTCAGAGGGTCAGTACTGAGGGAGAGCTGCACTGTCAGAGGGTCAGTACTGAGGGAGAGCTGCACTGTCAGAGGGTCAGTACTGAGGGAGTGCTGCACTGTCAGAGGCTCAGAACTGAGGGAGTGCGGCACTGTCAGAGGGTCAGTACTGCGAGAGTGCCGCACTGTCAGAGGGTCAGTACTGAGGGAGTGCCGCACTGTCAGAGGGTCAGTACTGAGTGAGTGCTGCACTGTCAGAGGATCAGTACTGAGGAAGTGCTGCACTGTCACAGGGTCAGTACTGGGGGAGTGCCGCACTGTCAGAGGGTCAGTACTGAGGGACTGCTGAACTGTCAGAGGATCAGTACTGAGGGAGTGCCGCACTGTCAGAGGGTCAGTACTGAGGGAGTGCTGCACTGTCAGAGGGTCAGTACTGAGAGAGTGACGCACTGTCAGAGGGTCAGTACTGAGCGAGTGCCGCACTGTCAGAGGGTCAGTACTGAGGGAGTGCCGCACTGTCAGAGGGTCAGTACTGAGGGAGTGCTGCACTGTCAGAGGATCAGTACTGAGGAAGTGCTGCACTGTCAGAGGGTCAGTACTGAGGGAGTGCCGCACTGTCAGAGGGTCAGTACTGAGGGACTGCTGAAATGTCAGTGGATCAGTACTGAGGGAGTGCCGCACTGTCAGAGGGTCAGTACTGAGGGAGTGCTGCACTGTCAGAGGGTCAGTACTGAGAGAGTGACGCACTGTCAGAGGGTCAGTAGTGAGGGAGTGCCGCACTGTTAAAGGGTCAGTACTGAGGGAGTGCTGCACTGTCAGAGGGTCAGTACTGAGGGAGTGCTGCACTGCCATAGGGTCAGTACTGAGGGAGTGCTGCACTGGCAGTGGGTCAGTACTGAGAGTGTGCTGCATTATCAGAGGGTCAGTACTGAAGGAGTGCTGCACTGTCAGAGGGTCTGTACTGAGGGAGTGCTGCACTGTTAAAGGGTCAGTACTGAGGGAGCGCTGCACTGTCAGAGGGTCAGTACTGAGGGAGTGCTGCACTGTCAGAGGGTCAGTACTGAGGGAGTGCTGCACTGTCAGAGGGTCAGTACTGAGGGAGTGCTGCACTGCCAGAGGGTCAGTACTGAGGGAGTGCTGCACTGTCAGAGGGTCAGTACTGAGAGAGGGCTGCACTGTTAAAGGGTCAGTACTGAGGGAGTGCTGCACTGTCAGAGGGTCAGTACTGAGGGAGTGCTGCACTGTCAGAGGGTCTGTCCTGAGGGAGTGCTGCACTGTCATAGGGCCAGTACTGAGGGAGTGCTGCACTGTCAGAGGGTCAGTACTGAGGGAGTGCTGCACTGTCAGAGGGTCAGTACTGAGGGAGTGCTGCACTGTCAGAGGGTCAGTACTGAGGGAGTGCCGCACTGTCAGAGGGTCAGTACTGATGGAGTGCTGCACTGTCAGAGGGTCAGTACTGAGGATGTGTTGCACTGTCAGAGGATCAGTACTGAGGGAGTGCTGCACTGTCAGAGGGTCTGTACTGAAGGAGTGCTGCACTGTCAGAGGGTCAGTACTGAGGGAGTGCCGCACTGTCAGAGGGTCAGTACTGAGGGAGTGCCGCACTGTCAGAGGGTCAGTACTGAGGGAGTCCTGCACTGTCAGAGGGTCAGTACTGAGGGAGCGCTGCATTGTCAGAGGGTCAGTACTGAGGGAGTGCCGCACTGTCAGAGGGTCAGTACTGAGGGAGTGCTGCACTGTCAGAGGGTCAGTACTGAGGGAGTGCCGCACTGTCAGAGGGTCAGTACTGAGGGAGTGCTGCATTGTCAGAGGGTCAGTACTGAGGGAGTGCTGCACTGTCAGAGGGTCAGTACTGAGGGAGTGCTGCATTGTCAGAGGGTCAGTACTGAGGGAGTGTTGCACTGTCAGAGGGTCAATACTGAGGGAGTGCTGCACTGACAGAGGGTCAGTACTGAGGGAGTGCTGCACCGTCAGAGGGTCAGTACTGAGGGTGTGCTGCACTGTCGGAGGGTCAGTACTGAGGGAGTGCTGCACTGACAGAGGGTCAGTACTGAGGGAGTGCTGCACTGTCAGAGGGTCAGTACTGAGGGAGTGCTGCACTGTCAGAGGGTCAGTACTGAGGGAGTGCTGCACCGTCAGAGGGTCAGTACTGAGGCAGTGTTGCACTGTCAGAGGGTCAGTACTGAGGGAGTGCTCCACTGCCAGAGGGTCAGTACTGAGGGAGTGCTGCACTGTCAGAGGGTCAGTACTGAGGGAGTGCCGCACTGCCAGGGGGTCAGTACTGAGGGAGTGTTGCACTGCCAGATGGTCAGTACTGAGGGAGAGCTGCACTGCCAGAGGGTCAGTACTGAGGGAGAGCTGCACTGTCAGAGGGTCAGTACTGAGGGAGTGCCGCACTGTCAGAGGGTCAGTACTGAGGGAGTGCTGTACTCTCAGAGGGTCAGTACTGAGGGAGTGCTGCACTGTCAGAGGGTCAGTACTGAGGGAGTGCCGCACTGTCAGAGGGTCAGTACTGAGGGAGTGCTGCACTGTCAGATGGTCAGTACTGAGGGAGAGCTGCAATGTCAGAGGGTCAGTACTGAGGGAGAGCTGCACTGTCAGATGCTCAGTACTGAGGGAGTGCTGCACTGCCAGAGGGTCAGTACTGAGGGAGTGCTGCGCTGTCAGAGGGTCAGTACTGAGGGAGTGCTGCACTGTCAGAGGGTCAGTACTGAGGGAGTGCTGCACTGTCAGAGGGTCTGTAGTGAGTGAGTGCTGCACTGTCAGAGGGTCAGTACTGAGGGAGAGCTGCACTGTCAGAGGGTCAGTACTGAGGGAGTGCCGCACTGTCAGAGGGTCAGTACTGAGGGAGTGCTGCACTGTCAGAGGGTCAGTACTGAGGGAGTGCCGCACTGTCAGAGGGTCAGTACTGAGGGAGAGCTGCACTGTCATAGGGCCAGTACTGACGGAGAGCTGCACTGACAGAGGGTCAGTACTGAGGGAGCGCCGCACTGTCAGAGGGTCAGTACTGAGGGAGTGCTGCACTGTCAGAGGGTCAGTACTGAGGGAGTGCTGCACTGTCAGAGGGTCAGTACAGAGGGAGTGCTGCACTGTCAGAGGGTCAGTACTGAGGGAAAGCAGCCCAGTCGGAGGGACAGTACTGAAGGAGTGCCACACTGTCAGAGTGTCAGTACTGAGGGAGTTCTGCATTAACAGAGGGTCAGTACTGAGAGAGTGCTGCGCTGTCAGAGGGTCAGTACTGAGGGAGTGCTGCACTGTCAGAGGGCCAGTACTGAGGGAGTGCTGCACTGTCAGAGGGTCTGTACTGAAGGAGTGCTGCACTGTCAGAGGGTCAGTACTGAGGGAGAGCTGCACTGTCAAAGGGTCAGTACTGAGGGAGAGCTGCACTGTCAGAGGGTCAGTACTGAGGGAGAGCTGCACTGTCAGAGGGTCAGTACTGAGGGAGTGCCGCACTGTCAGGATGTCAGTACTGAGGGAGTGCCGCACTGTCAGAGGCTCAGAACTGAGGGAGTGCTGCACTGTCAGAGGCTCAGAACTGAGGGAGTGCGGCACTGTCAGAGGGTCAGTACTGAGGGAGTGCTGCACTGTCAGAGGGTCAGTAATGAGGGAGTGCTGCACTGTCAGAGGGTCAGTACTGAGGGAGTGCCGCACTGTCAGACGGTCAGTGCTGAGGGAGTGCCGCACTGTCAGAGGGTCAGTACTGAGGGAGTGCCGCACTGTCAGCGGGTCAGTACTGAGGGAGAGCTGCACTGTCAGAGGGTCAGTACTGAGGGAGTGCCGCACTGTCAGAGGGTCAGTACTGAGGGAGTGCTGCACTGTCAGAGGGTCAGTACTGAGGGAGTGCTGCACTGTCAGAGGGTCAGTACTGAGGGAGTGCTGCACTGTCAGTGGGTCAGTACTGAGGGAGTGCCGCACTGTCAGAGGGTCAGTACTGAGGGAGCGCTGCGCTGTCAGATTGTCAGTACTGAGGGACTGCTGCACTGTCCGAGGGTCAGTACTGAGGGAGTGCTGCACTGTCAGAGGGTCAGTACTGAGGGAGAGCTGCACTGTCAGAGGGTCAGTACTGAGGGAGCGCCGCACTGTCAGAGGGTCAGTACTGAGGGAGTGCTGCACTGTCAGAGGGTCAGTACTGAGGGAGCGCCGCACTGTCAGAGGGTCAGTACTGAGGGAGTGCTGCACTGTCAGAGGGTCAGTACTGAGGGAGTGCCGCACTGTCAGAGTGTCAGTACTGAGGGAGTGCTGCACTGTCAGATGGTCAGTACTGAGGGAGAGCTGCAATGTCAGAGGGTCAGTACCGAGGGAGAGCTGCACTGTCAGAGGCTCAGTACTGAGGGAGTGCTGCACTGCCAGAGGGTCAGTACTGAGGGAGTGCTGCGCTGTCAGAGGGTCAGTACTGAGGGAGTGCTGCACTGTCAGAGGGTCAGTACTGAGGGAGTGCTGCACTGTCAGTGGGTCAGTACTGAGTGAGTGCCGCACTGTCAGAGGGTCAGTACTGAGGGAGCGCTGCGCTGTCAGATTGTCAGTACTGAGGGAGTGCTGCACTGTCAGAGGGTCTGTAGTGAGTGAGTGCTGCACTGTCAGAGGGTCAGTACTGAGGGAGAGCTGCACTGTCAGAGGGTCAGTACTGAGGGAGCGCCGCACTGTCAGAGGGTCAGTACTGAGGGAGTGCTGCACTGTCAGAGGGTCAGTACTGAGGGAGTGCCGCACTGTCAGAGGGTCAGTACTGAGGGAGAGCTGCACTGTCATAGGGCCAGTACTGACGGAGAGCTGCACTGACAGAGGGTCAGTACTGAGGGAGTGCTGCACTGTCAGAGGGTCAGTACTGAGGGAGTGCTGCACTGTCAGAGGGTCAGTACTGAGGGAGTGCTGCACTGTCAGAGGGTCAGTACTGAGGGAAAGCAGCCCAGTCGGAGGGACAGTACTGAAGGAGTGCCACACTGTCAGAGTGTCAGTACTGAGGGAGTTCTGCATTATCAGAGGGTCAGTACTGAGAGAGTGCTGCGCTGTCAGAGGGTCAGTACTGAGGGAGTGCAGCACTGTCAGAGGGCCAGTACTGAGGGAGTGCTGCACTGTCAGAGGGTCTGTACTGAAGGAGTGCTGCACTGTCAGAGGGCCAGTACTGAGAGAGTGCTGCACTGTCAGAGGGTCAGTACTGAGGGAGAGCTGCACTGTCAGAGGGTCAGTACTGAGGGAGAGCTGCACTGTCAGAGGGTCAGTACTGAGGGAGAGCTGCACTGTCAGAGGGTCAGTACTGAGGGAGTGCCGCACTGTCAGAGGGTCAGTGCTGAGGGAGTGCCGCACTGTCAGAGGGTCAGTACTGAGGGAGTGCTGCACTGTCAGAGGGTCAGTACTGAGGGAGGGCTGCACTGACAGAGGGTCAGTACTGAGGGAGTGCTGCACTGTCAGAGGGTCAGTACTGAGGGAGTGCCGCACTGTCAGCGGGTCAGTACTGAGGGAGAGCTGCACTGTCAGAGGGTCAGTACTGAGGGAGTGCCGCACTGTCAGAGGGTCAGTACTGAGGGAGTGCTGCACTGTCAGAGGGTCAGTACTGAGGGAGTGCTGCACTGTCAGAGGGTCAGTACTGAGGGAGTGCTGCACTGTCAGTGGGTCAGTACTGAGGGAGTGCCGCACTGTCAGAGGGTCAGTACTGAGGGAGCGCTGCGCTGTCAGATTGTCAGTACTGAGGGAGTGCTGCACTGTCAGAGGGTCTGTAGTGAGTGCGTGCTGCACTGTCAGAGGGTCAGTACTGAGGGAGAGCTGCCCTGTCAGAGGGTCAGTACTGAGGGAGCGCCGCACTGTCAGAGGGTCAGTACTGAGGGAGTGCTGCACTGTCAGAGGGTCAGTACTGAGGGAGTGCCGCACTGTCAGAGGGTCAGTACTGAGGGAGAGCTGCACTGTCAGAGGGTCAGTACTGAGGGAGTGCCGCACTGTCAGAGTATCAGTACTGAGGGAGTGCTGCACTGTCAGAGGGTCAGTACTGAGGGAGTGCTGCACTGTCAGAGGGTCAGTACTGAGGGAGTGCTGCACTGTCAGAGGGTCAGTACTGAGGGAGTGCCGCACTGTGAGAGTGTCAGTACTGAGGGAGTGCTGCACTGTCAGAGGGTCAGTACTGAGGGAGTGCTGCACTGTCAGAGGGTCAGTACTGAGGGAGTGCTGCACTGTCAGAGGGTCAGTACTGAGGGAGTGCCGCACTGTCAGAGTGTCAGTACTGAGGGAGTGCTGCACTGTCAGAGGGTCAGTACTGAGGGAGCGCCGCACTGTCAGAGGGTCAGTACTGAGGGAGTGCTGCACTGTCAGAGGGTCAGTACTGAGGGAGTGCCGCACTGTCAGAGTGTCAGTACTGAGGGAGTGCTGCACTGTCAGATGGTCAGTACTGAGGGAGAGCTGCAATGTCAGAGGGTCAGTACTGAGGGAGAGCTGCACTGTCAGAGGCTCAGTACTGAGGGAGTGCTGCACTGTCAGAGGGTCAGTACTGAGGGAGTGCTGCGCTGTCAGAGGGTCAGTACTGAGGGAGTGCTGCACTGTCAGAGGGTCAGTACTGAGGGAGTGCTGCACTGTCAGTGGGTCAGCACTGAGGGAGTGCCGCACTGTCAGAGGGTCAGTACTGAGGGAGCGCTGCGCTGTCAGATTGTCAGTACTGAGGGAGTGCTGCACTGTCAGAGGGTCTGTAGTGAGTGAGTGCTGCACTGTCAGAGGGTCAGTACTGAGGGAGAGCTGCACTGTCAGAGGGTCAGTACTGAGGGAGCGCCGCACTGTCAGAGGGTCAGTACTGAGGGAGTGCTGCACTGTCAGAGGGTCAGTACTGAGGGAGTGCCGCACTGTCAGAGGGTCAGTACTGAGGGAGAGCTGCACTGTCATAGGGCCAGTACTGACGGAGAGCTGCACTGACAGAGGGTCAGTACTGAGGGAGTGCTGCACTGTCAGAGGGTCAGTACTGAGGGAGTGCTGCACTGTCAGAGGGTCAGTACTGAGGGAGTGCTGCACTGTCAGAGGGTCAGTACTGAGGGAAAGCAGCCCAGTCGGAGGGACAGTACTGAAGGAGTGCCACACTGTCAGAGTGTCAGTACTGAGGGAGTTCTGCATTATCAGAGGGTCAGTACTGAGAGAGTGCTGCGCTGTCAGAGGGTCAGTACTGAGGGAGTGCAGCACTGTCAGAGGGCCAGTACTGAGGGAGTGCTGCACTGTCAGAGGGTCTGTACTGAAGGAGTGCTGCACTGTCAGAGGGCCAGTACTGAGAGAGTGCTGCACTGTCAGAGGGTCAGTACTGAGGGAGAGCTGCACTGTCAGAGGGTCAGTACTGAGGGAGAGCTGCACTGTCAGAGGGTCAGTACTGAGGGAGAGCTGCACTGTCAGAGGGTCAGTACTGAGGGAGTGCCGCACTGTCAGGGGGTCAGTACTGAGGGAGTGCCGCACTGTCAGAGGCTCAGAACTGAGGGAGTGCTGCACTGTCAGAGGCTCAGAACTGAGGGAGTGCGGCACTGTCAGAGGGTCAGTACTGAGGGAGTGCTGCACTGTCAGAGGGTCAGTAATGAGGGAGTGCTGCACTGTCAGAGGGTCAGTACTGAGGGAGTGCCGCACTGTCAGAGGGTCAGTGCTGAGGGAGTGCCGCACTGTCAGAGGGTCAGTACTGAGGGAGTGCTGCACTGTCAGAGGGTCAGTACTGAGGGAGGGCTGCACTGACAGAGGGTCAGTACTGAGGGAGTGCTGCACTGTCAGAGGGTCAGTACTGAGGGAGTGCCGCACTGTCAGCGGGTCAGTACTGAGGGAGAGATGCACTGTCAGAGGGTCAGTACTGAGGGAGTGCCGCACTGTCAGAGGGTCAGTACTGAGGGAGTGCTGCACTGTCAGAGGGTCAGTACTGAGGGAGTGCTGCACTGTCAGAGGGTCAGTACTGAGGGAGTGCTGCACTGTCAGTGGGTCAGTACTGAGGGAGTGCCGCACTGTCAGAGGGTCAGTACTGAGGGAGCGCCGCGCTGTCAGATTGTCAGTACTGAGGGAGTGCTGCACTGTCAGAGGGTCTGTAGTGAGGGAGAGCTGCCCTGTCAGAGGGTCAGTACTGAGGGAGCGCCGCACTGTCAGAGGGTCAGTACTGAGGGAGTGCTGCACTGTCAGAGGGTCAGTACTGAGGGAGTGCCGCACTGTCAGAGGGTCAGTACTGAGGGAGAGCTGCACTGTCAGAGGGTCAGTACTGAGGGAGTGCCGCACTGTCAGAGTGTCAGTACTGAGGGAGTGCTGCACTGTCAGAGGGTCAGTACTGAGGGAGCGCCGCACTGTCAGAGGGTCAGTACTGAGGGAGTGCTGCACTGTCAGAGGGTCAGTACTGAGGGAGTGCCGCACTGTCAGAGTGTCAGTACTGAGGGAGTGCTGCACTGTCAGAGGGTCTGAACTGAGGGAGCGCCGCACTGTCAGAGGGTCAGTACTGAGGGAGTGCTGCACTGTCAGAGGGTCAGTACTGAGGGAGTGCCGCACTGTCAGAGTGTCAGTACTGAGGGAGTGCTGCACTGTCAGATGGTCAGTACTGAGGGAGAGCTGCAATGTCAGAGGGTCAGTACTGAGGGAGAGCTGCACTGTCAGAGGCTCAGTACTGAGGGAGTGCTGCACTGCCAGAGGCTCAGTACTGAGGGAGTGCTGCGCTGTCAGAGGGTCAGTACTGAGGGAGTGCTGCACTGTCAGAGGGTCAGTACTGAGGGAGTGCTGCACTGTCAGTGGGTCAGTACTGAGGGAGTGCCGCACTGTCAGAGGGTCAGTACTGAGGGAGCGCTGCGCTGTCAGATTGTCAGTACTGAGGGAGTGCTGCACTGTCAGAGGGTCTGTAGTGAGTGAGTGCTGCACTGTCAGAGGGTCAGTACTGAGGGAGAGCTGCACTGTCAGAGGGTCAGTACTGAGGGAGCGCCGCACTGTCAGAGGGTCAGTACTGAGGGAGTGCTGCACTGTCAGAGGGTCAGTACTGAGGGAGTGCCGCACTGTCAGAGGGTCAGTACTGAGGGAGAGCTGCACTGTCATAGGGCCAGTACTGACGGAGAGCTGCACTGACAGAGGGTCAGTACTGAGGGAGTGCTGCACTGTCAGAGGGTCAGTACTGAGGGAGTGCTGCACTGTCAGAGGGTCAGTACTGAGGGAGTGCTGCACTGTCAGAGGGTCAGTACTGAGGGAAAGCAGCCCAGTCGGAGGGACAGTACTGAAGGAGTGCCACACTGTCAGAGTGTCAGTACTGAGGGAGTTCTGCATTATCAGAGGGTCAGTACTGAGAGAGTGCTGCGCTGTCAGAGGGTCAGTACTGAGGGAGTGCAGCACTGTCAGAGGGCCAGTACTGAGGGAGTGTTGCACTGTCAGAGGGTCTGTACTGAAGGAGTGCTGCACTGTCAGAGGGCCAGTACTGAGAGAGTGCTGCACTGTCAGAGGGTCAGTACTGAGGGAGAGCTGCACTGTCAGAGGGTCAGTACTGAGGGAGAGCTGCACTGTCAGAGGGTCAGTACTGAGGGAGAGCTGCACTGTCAGAGGGTCAGTACTGAGGGAGTGCCGCACTGTCAGGGGGTCAGTACTGAGGGAGTGCCGCACTGTCAGAGGCTCAGAACTGAGGGAGTGCTGCACTGTCAGAGGCTCAGAACTGAGGGAGTGCGGCACTGTCAGAGGGTCAGTACTGAGGGAGTGCTGCACTGTCAGAGGGTCAGTAATGAGGGAGTGCTGCACTGTCAGAGGGTCAGTACTGAGGGAGTGCCGCACTGTCAGAGGGTCAGTGCTGAGGGAGTGCCGCACTGTCAGAGGGTCAGTACTGAGGGAGTGCTGCACTGTCAGAGGGTCAGTACTGAGGGAGGGCTGCACTGACAGAGGGTCAGTACTGAGGGAGTGCTGCACTGTCAGAGGGTCAGTACTGAGGGAGTGCCGCACTGTCAGCGGGTCAGTACTGAGGGAGAGCTGCACTGTCAGAGGGTCAGTACTGAGGGAGTGCCGCACTGTCAGAGGGTCAGTACTGAGGGAGTGCTGCACTGTCAGAGGGTCAGTACTGAGGGAGTGCTGCACTGTCAGAGGGTCAGTACTGAGGGAGTGCTGCACTGTCAGTGGGTCAGTACTGAGGGAGTGCCGCACTGTCAGAGGGTCAGTACTGAGGGAGCGCCGCGCTGTCAGATTGTCAGTACTGAGGGAGTGCTGCACTGTCAGAGGGTCTGTAGTGAGTGCGTGCTGCACTGTCAGAGGGTCAGTACTGAGGGAGAGCTGCCCTGTCAGAGGGTCAGTACTGAGGGAGCGCAGCACTGTCAGAGGGTCAGTACTGAGGGAGTGCTGCACTGTCAGAGGGTCAGTACTGAGGGAGTGCCGCACTGTCAGAGGGTCAGTACTGAGGGAGAGCTGCACTGTCAGAGGGTCAGTACTGAGGGAGTGCCGCACTGTCAGAGTGTCAGTACTGAGGGAGTGCTGCACTGTCAGAGGGTCAGTACTGAGGGAGTGCTGCACTGTCAGAGGGTCAGTACTGAGGGAGTGCTGCACTGTCAGAGGGTCAGTACTGAGGGAGTGCCGCACTGTCAGAGTGTCAGTACTGAGGGAGTGCTGCACTGTCAGAGGGTCAGTACTGAGGGAGTGCTGCACTGTCAGAGGGTCAGTACTGAGGGAGTGCTGCACTGTCAGTGGGTCAGTACTGAGGGAGTGCCGCACTGTCAGAGGGTCGGTACTGAGGGAGCGCTGCGCTGTCAGATTGTCAGTACTGAGGGAGTGCTGCACTGTCAGAGGGTCTATAGTGAGTGAGTGCTGCACTGTCAGAGGGTCAGTACTGAGGGAGAGCTGCACTGTCAGAGGGTCAGTACTGAGGGAGCGCCGCACTGTCAGAGGGTCAGTACTGAGGGAGTGCTGCACTGTCAGAGGGTCAGTACTGAGGGAGTGCCGCACTGTCAGAGGGTCAGTACTGAAGGAGAGCTGCACTGTCATAGGGCCAGTACTGACGGAGAGCTGCACTGACAGAGGGTCAGTACTGAGGGAGTGCTGCACTGTCAGAGGGTCAGTACTGAGGGAGTGCTGCACTGTCAGAGGGTCAGTACTGAGGGAGTGCTGCACTGTCAGAGGGTCAGTACTGAGGGAAAGCAGCCCAGTCGGAGGGACAGTACTGAAGGAGTGCCACACTGTCAGAGTGTCAGTACTGAGGGAGTTCTGCATTATCAGAGGGTCAGTACTGAGAGAGTGCTGCGCTGTCAGAGGGTCAGTACTGAGGGAGTGCTGCACTGTCAGAGGGCCAGTACTGAGGGAGTGCTGCACTGTCAGAGGGTCTGTACTGAAGGAGTGCTGCACTGTCAGAGGGCCAGTACTGAGAGAGTGCTGCACTGTCAGAGGGTCAGTACTGAGGGAGAGCTGCACTGTCAGAGGGTCAGTACTGAGGGAGAGCTGCACTGTCAGAGGGTCAGTACTGAGGGAGAGCTGCACTGTCAGAGGGTCAGTACTGAGGGAGAGCTGCACTGTCAGAGGGTCAGTACTGAGGGAGTGCCGCACTGTCAGGGGGTCAGTACTGAGGGAGTGCCGCACTGTCAGAGGCTCAGAACTGAGGGAGTGCTGCACTGTCAGAGGCTCAGAACTGAGGGAGTGCGGCACTGTCAGAGGGTCAGTACTGAGGGAGTGCTGCACTGTCAGAGGGTCAGTAATGAGGGAGTGCTGCACTGTCAGAGGGTCAGTACTGAGGGAGTGCCGCACTGTCAGAGGGTCAGTGCTGAGGGAGTGCCGCACTGTCAGAGGGTCAGTACTGAGGGAGTGCCGCACTGTCAGCGGGTCAGTACTGAGGGAGAGCTGCACTGTCAGAGGGTCAGTACTGGGGGAGTGCTGCACTGTCAGAGGGTCAGTACTGAGGGAGTGCTGCACTGTCAGAGGGTCAGTACTGAGGGAGCTGCACTGTCAGAGGGTTAGTACTGAGGGAGTGTTGCACTGACAGAGGGTCAGTACTGAGGGAGTGCTGCACTGTCAGAGGGTCAGTACTGAGGGAGTGCCGCACTGTCAGAGGGTCAGTACTGTGGGAGTGCTGCACTGTCAGAGGGTCAGTACTGGGGGAGTGCCGCACTGTCAGAGGGTAAGTACTGAGGGCGTGCTGCACTGTCAGAGGGTCAGTACTGAGGGAGCTGCACTGTCAGAGGGTTAGTACTGAGGGAGTGTTGCACTGACAGAGGGTCAGTACTGAGGGAGTGCTGCACTGTCAGAGGGTCAGTACTGAGGGAGTGCCGCACTGTCAGAGGGTCAGTACTGAGGGACTGCTGCACTGTCAGAGGGTCAGTACTGGGGGAGTGCTGCACTGTCAGAGGGTCAGTACTGAGGGAGTGCTGCACTGTCAGAGGGTCAGTACTGAGGGAGCTGCACTGTCAGAGGGTCAGTACTGAGGGAGCTGCACTGTCAGAGGGTTAGTACTGAAGTAGTGTTGCACTGACAGAGGGTCAGTACTGAGGGAGTGCTGCACTGTCAGAGGGTCAGTACTGAGGGAGTGCTGCACTGTCAGAGGGTCAGTACTGAGAGAGTGCCACACTGTCAGAGGGTCAGTACTGAGAGAGTGCCGCACTGTCAGAGGGTCAGTACTGAGGGAGTGCCGCACTGTCAGAGGGTCAGTACTGAGGGAGTGCCGCACTGTCAGACGGACAGTACTGTGGGAGTGCCACACTGTCAGAGGGTCAGTACTGAGAGAGGGCTGCACTGTTAAAGGGTCAGTACTGAGGGAGTGCCGCACTGTCAGAGGGTCAGTACTGAGGGAGTGCTGCACTGTCAGAGGGTCAGTACTGAGGAAGTGCTGCACTGTCAGAGCGTCAGTACTGAGGGAGTGCTGCACTGTCAGAGGGTCAGTACTGAGGGAGAGCTGCGCAGTCAGAGGGCCAGTACTGAGGGAGTGCTGCACTGTCAGACGGTCAGTACTGAAGGAGTGCCGCACTGTCAGAAGGTCAGTACTGAGAGAGTGCTGCACTGTCAGAGGGTCAGTACAGAGGGAGTGCCGCACTGTCAGAGGGTCAGTACTGAGAGAGTGCTGCACTGTCAGAGGGTCAGTACAGAGGGAGTGCCGCACTGTCTTAGGGTCAGTACTGAGGGAGTGCCGCACTATCAGAGGTTCAGCACTGAGGGAGCGCTGCACTGTCAGAGGGTCAGTACTGAGGGAGTGCTGCACTGTCAGAGGGTCAGTACTAATGGAGTGCCACACTGTCAGAGTGTCAGTACTAAGGGAGTGCCGCACTGTCAGAGGGTCAGTACTGAGGGAGTGCTGCACTGTCAGATGGTTAATACTGAGGGAGTACTGCACTGTCAGAGGTCAGTACTAAGGGAGTGCTGCACTGTCAGAGGGACAGTACTGAGGGAGTGCCGCACTGTCAGAGAGTCAGTGCTGAGGGAGTGCTGCACTGTCAGAGGGTCAGTACTGCGGGAGTGCCGCACTGTCAGAGTGTCAGTACTGAGGGAGTGCTGCACTGTCAGAGGTTCGGTACTGAGGGAGTGCTGCACTGTCAGAGGCTCAGTACTGAGGGAGTGCTGCATTGTCAGAGGGTCAGTACTGAGGGAGCGCTGCACTGTCAGAGGGTCAGCACTGAGGGAGCGCTGCACTGTCAGAGGGTCAGTACTGAGGCAGTGCTGCACTGTCAGAGGGTCAGTACTGAGGGAGCGTTGCACTGTCAGAGGGTCAGTACTGAGGGAGTGCTGCACTGTCAGAGGGTCAGTTATGAGCGAGTGCCGCACTGCCAGAGAGTCAGTACTGAGGGAGTGCCGCACTGTCAGAGGGTCAGTACTGAGGGAGCGCTGCGCTGTCAGATTGTCAGTACTGAGGGAGTGCTGCACTGTCAGAGGGTCTGTAGTGAGTGAGTGCTGCACTGTCAGAGGGTCAGTACTGAGGGAGAGCTGCACTGTCAGAGGGTCAGTACTGAGGGAGCGCCGCACTGTCAGAGGGTCAGTACTGAGGGAGTGCTGCACTGTCAGAGGGTCAGTACTGAGGGAGTGCCGCACTGTCAGAGGGTCAGTACTGAGGGAGAGCTGCACTGTCATAGGGCCAGTACTGACGGAGAGCTGCACTGACAGAGGGTCAGTACTGAGGGAGTGCTGCACTGTCAGAGTGTCAGTACTGAGGGAGTTCTGCATTATCAGAGGGTCAGTACTGAGAGAGTGCTGCGCTGTCAGAGGGTCAGTACTGAGGGAGTGCAGCACTGTCAGAGGGCCAGTACTGAGGGAGTGCTGCGCTGTCAGAGGGTCTGTACTGAAGGAGTGCTGCACTGTCAGAGGGCCAGTACTGAGAGAGTGCTGCACTGTCAGAGGGTCAGTACTGAGGGAGAGCTGCACTGTCAGAGGGTCAGTACTGAGGGAGAGCTGCACTGTCAGAGGGTCAGTACTGAGGGAGAGCTGCACTGTCAGAGGGTCAGTACTGAGGGAGTGCCGCACTGTCAGAGGGTCAGTGCTGAGGGAGTGCCGCACTGTCAGAGGGTCAGTACTGAGGGAGTGCTGCACTGTCAGAGGGTCAGTACTGAGGGAGGGCTGCACTGACAGAGGGTCAGTACTGAGGGAGTGCTGCACTGTCAGAGGGTCAGTACTGAGGGAGTGCCGCACTGTCAGCGGGTCAGTACTGAGGGAGAGCTGCACTGTCAGAGGGTCAGTACTGAGGGAGTGCCGCACTGTCAGAGGGTCAGTACTGAGGGAGTGCTGCACTGTCAGAGGGTCAGTACTGAGGGAGTGCTGCACTGTCAGAGGGTCAGTACTGAGGGAGTGCTGCACTGTCAGTGGGTCAGTACTGAGGGGGTGCCGCACAGTCAGAGGGTCAGTACTGAGGGAGTGCTGCACTGTCAGAGGGTCAGTACTGAGCGAGCGCTGCGCTGTCAGATTGTCAGTACTGAGGGAGTGCTGCACTGTCAGAGGGTCTGTAGTGAGTGCGTGCTGCACTGTCAGAGGGTCAGTACTGAGGGAGAGCTGCCCTGTCAGAGGGTCAGTACTGAGGGAGCGCCGCACTGTCAGAGGGTCAGTACTGAGGGAGTGCTGCACTGTCAGAGGGTCAGTACTGAGGGAGTGCCGCACTGTCAGAGGGTCAGTACTGAGGGAGAGCTGCACTGTCAGAGGGTCAGTACTGAGGGAGTGCCGCACTGTCAGAGTATCAGTACTGAGGGAGTGCTGCACTGTCAGAGGGTCAGTACTGAGGGAGTGCTGCACTGTCAGAGGGTCAGTACTGAGGGAGTGCTGCACTGTCAGAGGGTCAGTACTGAGGGAGTGCCGCACTGTGAGAGTGTCAGTACTGAGGGAGTGCTGCACTGTCAGAGGGTCAGTACTGAGGGAGTGCTGCACTGTCAGAGGGTCAGTACTGAGGGAGTGCTGCACTGTCAGAGGGTCAGTACTGAGGGAGTGCCGCACTGTCAGAGTGTCAGTACTGAGGGAGTGCTGCACTGTCAGAGGGTCAGTACTGAGGGAGCGCCGCACTGTCAGAGGGTCAGTACTGAGGGAGTGCTGCACTGTCAGAGGGTCAGTACTGAGGGAGTGCCGCACTGTCAGAGTGTCAGTACTGAGGGAGTGCTGCACTGTCAGATGGTCAGTACTGAGGGAGAGCTGCAATGTCAGAGGGTCAGTACTGAGGGAGAGCTGCACTGTCAGAGGCTCAGTACTGAGGGAGTGCTGCACTGCCAGAGGGTCAGTACTGAGGGAGTGCTGCGCTGTCAGAGGGTCAGTACTGAGGGAGTGCTGCACTGTCAGAGGGTCAGTACTGAGGGAGTGCTGCACTGTCAGTGGGTCAGTACTGAGGGAGTGCCGCACTGTCAGAGGGTCAGTACTGAGGGAGCGCTGCGCTGTCAGATTGTCAGTACTGAGGGAGTGCTGCACTGTCAGAGGGTCTGTAGTGAGTGAGTGCTGCACTGTCAGAGGGTCAGTACTGAGGGAGAGCTGCACTGTCAGAGGGTCAGTACTGAGGGAGCGCCGCACTGTCAGAGGGTCAGTACTGAGGGAGTGCTGCACTGTCAGAGGGTCAGTACTGAGGGAGTGCCGCACTGTCAGAGGGTCAGTACTGAGGGAGAGCTGCACTGTCATAGGGCCAGTACTGACGGAGAGCTGCACTGACAGAGGGTCAGTACTGAGGGAGTGCTGCACTGTCAGAGGGTCAGTACTGAGGGAGTGCTGCACTGTCAGAGGGTCAGTACTGAGGGAGTGCTGCACTGTCAGAGGGTCAGTACTGAGGGAAAGCAGCCCAGTCGGAGGGACAGTACTGAAGGAGTGCCACACTGTCAGAGTGTCAGTACTGAGGGAGTTCTGCATTATCAGAGGGTCAGTACTGAGAGAGTGCTGCGCTGTCAGAGGGTCAGTACTGAGGGAGTGCAGCACTGTCAGAGGGCCAGTACTGAGGGAGTGCTGCACTGTCAGAGGGTCTGTACTGAAGGAGTGCTGCACTGTCAGAGGGCCAGTACTGAGAGAGTGCTGCACTGTCAGAGGGTCAGTACTGAGGGAGAGCTGCACTGTCAGAGGGTCAGTACTGAGGGAGAGCTGCACTGTCAGAGGGTCAGTACTGAGGGAGAGCTGCACTGTCAGAGGGTCAGTACTGAGGGAGTGCCGCACTGTCAGGGGGTCAGTACTGAGGGAGTGCCGCACTGTCAGAGGCTCAGAACTGAGGGAGTGCTGCACTGTCAGAGGCTCAGAACTGAGGGAGTGCGGCACTGTCAGAGGGTCAGTACTGAGGGAGTGCTGCACTGTCAGAGGGTCAGTAATGAGGGAGTGCTGCACTGTCAGAGGGTCAGTACTGAGGGAGTGCCGCACTGTCAGAGGGTCAGTGCTGAGGGAGTGCCGCACTGTCAGAGGGTCAGTACTGAGGGAGTGCTGCACTGTCAGAGGGTCAGTACTGAGGGAGGGCTGCACTGACAGAGGGTCAGTACTGAGGGAGTGCTGCACTGTCAGAGGGTCAGTACTGAGGGAGTGCCGCACTGTCAGCGGGTCAGTACTGAGGGAGAGATGCACTGTCAGAGGGTCAGTACTGAGGGAGTGCCGCACTGTCAGAGGGTCAGTACTGAGGGAGTGCTGCACTGTCAGAGGGTCAGTACTGAGGGAGTGCTGCACTGTCAGAGGGTCAGTACTGAGGGAGTGCTGCACTGTCAGTGGGTCAGTACTGAGGGAGTGCCGCACTGTCAGAGGGTCAGTACTGAGGGAGCGCCGCGCTGTCAGATTGTCAGTACTGAGGGAGTGCTGCACTGTCAGAGGGTCTGTAGTGAGGGAGAGCTGCCCTGTCAGAGGGTCAGTACTGAGGGAGCGCCGCACTGTCAGAGGGTCAGTACTGAGGGAGTGCTGCACTGTCAGAGGGTCAGTACTGAGGGAGTGCCGCACTGTCAGAGGGTCAGTACTGAGGGAGAGCTGCACTGTCAGAGGGTCAGTACTGAGGGAGTGCCGCACTGTCAGAGTGTCAGTACTGAGGGAGTGCTGCACTGTCAGAGGGTCAGTACTGAGGGAGCGCCGCACTGTCAGAGGGTCAGTACTGAGGGAGTGCTGCACTGTCAGAGGGTCAGTACTGAGGGAGTGCCGCACTGTCAGAGTGTCAGTACTGAGGGAGTGCTGCACTGTCAGATGTTCAGTACTGAGGGAGAGCTGCAATGTCAGAGGGTCAGTACTGAGGGAGAGCTGCACTGTCAGAGGCTCAGTACTGAGGGAGTGCTGCACTGCCAGAGGCTCAGTACTGAGGGAGTGCTGCGCTGTCAGAGGGTCAGTACTGAGGGAGTGCTGCACTGTCAGAGGGTCAGTACTGAGGGAGTGCTGCACTGTCAGTGGGTCAGTACTGAGGGAGTGCCGCACTGTCAGAGGGTCAGTACTGAGGGAGCGCTGCGCTGTCAGATTGTCAGTACTGAGGGAGTGCTGCACTGTCAGAGGGTCTGTAGTGAGTGAGTGCTGCACTGTCAGAGGGTCAGTACTGAGGGAGAGCTGCACTGTCAGAGGGTCAGTACTGAGGGAGCGCCGCACTGTCAGAGGGTCAGTACTGAGGGAGTGCTGCACTGTCAGAGGGTCAGTACTGAGGGAGTGCCGCACTGTCAGAGGGTCAGTACTGAGGGAGAGCTGCACTGTCATAGGGCCAGTACTGACGGAGAGCTGCACTGACAGAGGGTCAGTACTGAGGGAGTGCTGCACTGTCAGAGGGTCAGTACTGAGGGAGTGCTGCACTGTCAGAGGGTCAGTACTGAGGGAGTGCTGCACTGTCAGAGGGTCAGTACTGAGGGAAAGCAGCCCAGTCGGAGGGACAGTACTGAAGGAGTGCCACACTGTCAGAGTGTCAGTACTGAGGGAGTTCTGCATTATCAGAGGGTCAGTACTGAGAGAGTGCTGCGCTGTCAGAGGGTCAGTACTGAGGGAGTGCAGCACTGTCAGAGGGCCAGTACTGAGGGAGTGCTGCACTGTCAGAGGGTCTGTACTGAAGGAGTGCTGCACTGTCAGAGGGCCAGTACTGAGAGAGTGCTGCACTGTCAGAGGGTCAGTACTGAGGGAGAGCTGCACTGTCAGAGGGCCAGTACTGAGGGAGAGCTGCACTGTCAGAGGGTCAGTACTGAGGGAGAGCTGCACTGTCAGAGGGTCAGTACTGAGGGAGTGCCGCACTGTCAGGGGGTCAGTACTGAGGGAGTGCCGCACTGTCAGAGGCTCAGAACTGAGGGAGTGCTGCACTGTCAGAGGCTCAGAACTGAGGGAGTGCGGCACTGTCAGAGGGTCAGTACTGAGGGAGTGCTGCACTGTCAGAGGGTCAGTAATGAGGGAGTGCTGCACTGTCAGAGGGTCAGTACTGAGGGAGTGCCGCACTGTCAGAGGGTCAGTGCTGAGGGAGTGCCGCACTGTCAGAGGGTCAGTACTGAGGGAGTGCTGCACTGTCAGAGGGTCAGTACTGAGGGAGGGCTGCACTGACAGAGGGTCAGTACTGAGGGAGTGCTGCACTGTCAGAGGGTCAGTACTGAGGGAGTGCCGCACTGTCAGCGGGTCAGTACTGAGGGAGAGCTGCACTGTCAGAGGGTCAGTACTGAGGGAGTGCCGCACTGTCAGAGGGTCAGTACTGAGGGAGTGCTGCACTGTCAGAGGGTCAGTACTGAGGGAGTGCTGCACTGTCAGAGGGTCAGTACTGAGGGAGTGCTGCACTGTCAGTGGGTCAGTACTGAGGGAGTGCCGCACTGTCAGAGGGTCAGTACTGAGGGAGCGCCGCGCTGTCAGATTGTCAGTACTGAGGGAGTGCTGCACTGTCAGAGGGTCTGTAGTGAGTGCGTGCTGCACTGTCAGAGGGTCAGTACTGAGGGAGAGCTGCCCTGTCAGAGGGTCAGTACTGAGGGAGCGCCGCACTGTCAGAGGGTCAGTACTGAGGGAGTGCTGCACTGTCAGAGGGTCAGTACTGAGGGAGTGCCGCACTGTCAGAGGGTCAGTACTGAGGGAGAGCTGCACTGTCAGAGGGTCAGTACTGAGGGAGTGCCGCACTGTCAGAGTGTCAGTACTGAGGGAGTGCTGCACTGTCAGAGGGTCAGTACTGAGGGAGTGCTGCACTGTCAGAGGGTCAGTACTGAGGGAGTGCTGCACTGTCAGAGGGTCAGTACTGAGGGAGTGCTGCACTGTCAGAGGGTCAGTACTGAGGGAGTGCCGCACTGTCAGAGGGTCAGTACTGAGGGAGCGCTGCGCTGTCAGATTGTCAGTACTGAGGGAGTGCTGCACTGTCAGAGGGTCTATAGTGAGTGAGTGCTGCACTGTCAGAGGGTCAGTACTGAGGGAGAGCTGCACTGTCAGAGGGTCAGTACTGAGGGAGCGCCGCACTGTCAGAGGGTCAGTACTGAGGGAGTGCTGCACTGTCAGAGGGTCAGTACTGAGGGAGTGCCGCACTGTCAGAGGGTCAGTACTGAAGGAGAGCTGCACTGTCATAGGGCCAGTACTGACGGAGAGCTGCACTGACAGAGGGTCAGTACTGAGGGAGTGCTGCACTGTCAGAGGGTCAGTACTGAGGGAGTGCTGCACTGTCAGAGGGTCAGTACTGAGGGAGTGCTGCACTGTCAGAGGGTCAGTACTGAGGGAAAGCAGCCCAGTCGGAGGGACAGTACTGAAGGAGTGCCACACTGTCAGAGTGTCAGTACTGAGGGAGTTCTGCATTATCAGAGGGTCAGTACTGAGAGAGTGCTGCGCTGTCAGAGGGTCAGTACTGAGGGAGTGCTGCACTGTCAGAGGGCCAGTACTGAGGGAGTGCTGCACTGTCAGAGGGTCTGTACTGAAGGAGTGCTGCACTGACAGAGGGCCAGTACTGAGAGAGTGCTGCACTGTCAGAGGGTCAGTACTGAGGGAGAGCTGCACTGTCAGAGGGTCAGTACTGAGGGAGAGCTGCACTGTCAGAGGGTCAGTACTGAGGGAGAGCTGCACTGTCAGAGGGTCAGTACTGAGGGAGAGCTGCACTGTCAGAGGGTCAGTACTGAGGGAGTGCCGCACTGTCAGGGGGTCAGTACTGAGGGAGTGCCGCACTGTCAGAGGCTCAGAACTGAGGGAGTGCTGCACTGTCAGAGGCTCAGAACTGAGGGAGTGCGGCACTGTCAGAGGGTCAGTACTGAGGGAGTGCTGCACTGTCAGAGGGTCAGTAATGAGGGAGTGCTGCACTGTCAGAGGGTCAGTACTGAGGGAGTGCCGCACTGTCAGAGGGTCAGTGCTGAGGGAGTGCCGCACTGTCAGAGGGTCAGTACTGAGGGAGTGCCGCACTGTCAGCGGGTCAGTACTGAGGGAGAGCTGCACTGTCAGAGGGTCAGTACTGGGGGAGTGCTGCACTGTCAGAGGGTCAGTACTGAGGGAGTGCTGCACTGTCAGAGGGTCAGTACTGAGGGAGCTGCACTGTCAGAGGGTTAGTACTGAGGGAGTGTTGCACTGACAGAGGGTCAGTACTGAGGGAGTGCTGCACTGTCAGAGGGTCAGTACTGAGGGAGTGCCGCACTGTCAGAGGGTCAGTACTGTGGGAGTGCTGCACTGTCAGAGGGTCAGTACTGGGGGAGTGCCGCACTGTCAGAGGGTAAGTACTGAGGGCGTGCTGCACTGTCAGAGGGTCAGTACTGAGGGAGCTGCACTGTCAGAGGGTTAGTACTGAGGGAGTGTTGCACTGACAGAGGGTCAGTACTGAGGGAGTGCTGCACTGTCAGAGGGTCAGTACTGAGGGAGTGCCGCACTGTCAGAGGGTCAGTACTGAGGGACTGCTGCACTGTCAGAGGGTCAGTACTGGGGGAGTGCTGCACTGTTAGAGGGTCAGTACTGAGGGAGTGCTGCACTGTCAGAGGGTCAGTACTGAGGGAGCTGCACTGTCAGAGGGTCAGTACTGAGGGAGCTGCACTGTCAGAGGGTTAGTACTGAAGGAGTGTTGCACTGACAGAGGGTCAGTACTGAGGGAGTGCTGCACTGTCAGAGGGTCAGTACTGAGGGAGTGCTGCACTGTCAGAGGGTCAGTACTGAGAGAGTGCCACACTGTCAGAGGGTCAGTACTGAGAGAGTGCCGCACTGTCAGAGGGTCAGTACTGAGGGAGTGCCGCACTGTCAGAGGGTCAGTACTGAGGGAGTGCCGCACTGTCAGACGGACAGTACTGTGGGAGTGCCACACTGTCAGAGGGTCAGTACTGAGAGAGGGCTGCACTGTTAAAGGGTCAGTACTGAGGGAGTGCCGCACTGTCAGAGGGTCAGTACTGAGGGAGTGCTGCACTGTCCGAGGGTCAGTACTGAGGAAGTGCTGCACTGTCAGAGCGTCAGTACTGAGGGAGTGCTGCACTGTCAGAGGGTCAGTACTGAGGGAGAGCTGCGCAGTCAGAGGGCCAGTACTGAGGGAGTGCTGCACTGTCAGACGGTCAGTACTGAAGGAGTGCCGCACTGTCAGAAGGTCAGTACTGAGAGAGTGCTGCACTGTCAGAGGGTCAGTACAGAGGGAGTGCCGCACTGTCAGAGGGTCAGTACTGAGAGAGTGCTGCACTGTCAGAGGGTCAGTACAGAGGGAGTGCCGCACTGTCAGAGGGTCAGTACTGAGGGAGTGCCGCACTATCAGAGGGTCAGCACTGAGGGAGCGCTGCACTGTCAGAGGGTCAGTACTGAGGGAGTGCTGCACTGTCAGAGGGTCAGTACTAATGGAGTGCCACACTGTCAGAGTGTCAGTACTAAGGGAGTGCCGCACTGTCAGAGGGTCAGTACTGAGGGAGTGCTGCACTGTCAGATGGTTAATACTGAGGGAGAGTTGCACTGTCAGAGGGTCAGTACTGAGGGAGTGCTGCACTGTCAGAGGGTCAGTACTGAGGGAGTGCTGCACTGTCAGTGGGTCAGTACTGAGGGAGTGCCGCACTGTCAGAGGGTCAGTACTGAGGGAGCGCCGCGCTGTCAGATTGTCAGTACTGAGGGAGTGCTGCACTGTCAGAGGGTCTGTAGTGAGTGCGTGCTGCACTGTCAGAGGGTCAGTACTGAGGGAGAGCTGCCCTGTCAGAGGGTCAGTACTGAGGGAGCGCCGCACTGTCAGAGGGTCAGTACTGAGGGAGTGCTGCACTGTCAGAGGGTCAGTACTGAGGGAGTGCCGCACTGTCAGAGGGTCAGTACTGAGGGAGAGCTGCACTGTCAGAGGGTCAGTACTGAGGGAGTGCCGCACTGTCAGAGTGTCAGTACTGAGGGAGTGCTGCACTGTCAGAGGGTCAGTACTGAGGGAGTGCTGCACTGTCAGAGGGTCAGTACTGAGGGAGTGCTGCACTGTCAGAGGGTCAGTACTGAGGGAGTGCCGCACTGTCAGAGTGTCAGTACTGAGGGAGTGCTGCACTGTCAGAGGGTCAGTACTGAGGGAGTGCTGCACTGTCAGAGGGTCAGTACTGAGGGAGTGCTGCACTGTCAGTGGGTCAGTACTGAGGGAGTGCCGCACTGTCAGAGGGTCGGTACTGAGGGAGCGCTGCGCTGTCAGATTGTCAGTACTGAGGGAGTGCTGCACTGTCAGAGGGTCTATAGTGAGTGAGTGCTGCACTGTCAGAGGGTCAGTACTGAGGGAGAGCTGCACTGTCAGAGGGTCAGTACTGAGGGAGCGCCGCACTGTCAGAGGGTCAGTACTGAGGGCGTGCTGCACTGTCAGAGGGTCAGTACTGAGGGAGTGCCGCACTGTCAGAGGGTCAGTACTGAAGGAGAGCTGCACTGTCATAGGGCCAGTACTGACGGAGAGCTGCACTGACAGAGGGTCAGTACTGAGGGAGTGCTGCACTGTCAGAGGGTCAGTACTGAGGGAGTGCTGCACTGTCAGAGGGTCAGTACTGAGGGAGTGCTGCACTGTCAGAGGGTCAGTACTGAGGGAAAGCAGCCCAGTCGGAGGGACAGTACTGAAGGAGTGCCACACTGTCAGAGTGTCAGTACTGAGGGAGTTCTGCATTATCAGAGGGTCAGTACTGAGAGAGTGCTGCGCTGTCAGAGGGTCAGTACTGAGGGAGTGCTGCACTGTCAGAGGGCCAGTACTGAGGGAGTGCTGCACTGTCAGAGGGTCTGTACTGAAGGAGTGCTGCACTGTCAGAGGGCCAGTACTGAGAGAGTGCTGCACTGTCAGAGGGTCAGTACTGAGGGAGAGCTGCACTGTCAGAGGGTCAGTACTGAGGGAGAGCTGCACTGTCAGAGGGTCAGTACTGAGGGAGAGCTGCACTGTCAGAGGGTCAGTACTGAGGGAGAGCTGCACTGTCAGAGGGTCAGTACTGAGGGAGTGCCGCACTGTCAGGGGGTCAGTACTGAGGGAGTGCCGCACTGTCAGAGGCTCAGAACTGAGGGAGTGCTGCACTGTCAGAGGCTCAGAACTGAGGGAGTGCGGCACTGTCAGAGGGTCAGTACTGAGGGAGTGCTGCACTGTCAGAGGGTCAGTAATGAGGGAGTGCTGCACTGTCAGAGGGTCAGTACTGAGGGAGTGCCGCACTGTCAGAGGGTCAGTGCTGAGGGAGTGCCGCACTGTCAGAGGGTCAGTACTGAGGGAGTGCCGCACTGTCAGCGGGTCAGTACTGAGGGAGAGCTGCACTGTCAGAGGGTCAGTACTGGGGGAGTGCTGCACTGTCAGAGGGTCAGTACTGAGGGAGTGCTGCACTGTCAGAGGGTCAGTACTGAGGGAGCTGCACTGTCAGAGGGTTAGTACTGAGGGAGTGTTGCACTGACAGAGGGTCAGTACTGAGGGAGTGCTGCACTGTCAGAGGGTCAGTACTGAGGGAGTGCCGCACTGTCAGAGGGTCAGTACTGTGGGAGTGCTGCACTGTCAGAGGGTCAGTACTGGGGGAGTGCCGCACTGTCAGAGGGTAAGTACTGAGGGCGTGCTGCACTGTCAGAGGGTCAGTACTGAGGGAGCTGCACTGTCAGAGGGTTAGTACTGAGGGAGTGTTGCACTGACAGAGGGTCAGTACTGAGGGAGTGCTGCACTGTCAGAGGGTCAGTACTGAGGGAGTGCCGCACTGTCAGAGGGTCAGTACTGAGGGACTGCTGCACTGTCAGAGGGTCAGTACTGGGGGAGTGCTGCACTGTCAGAGGGTCAGTACTGAGGGAGTGCTGCACTGTCAGAGGGTCAGTACTGAGGGAGCTGCACTGTCAGAGGGTCAGTACTGAGGGAGCTGCACTGTCAGAGGGTTAGTACTGAAGTAGTGTTGCACTGACAGAGGGTCAGTACTGAGGGAGTGCTGCACTGTCAGAGGGTCAGTACTGAGGGAGTGCTGCACTGTCAGAGGGTCAGTACTGAGAGAGTGCCACACTGTCAGAGGGTCAGTACTGAGAGAGTGCCGCACTGTCAGAGGGTCAGTACTGAGGGAGTGCCGCACTGTCAGAGGGTCAGTACTGAGGGAGTGCCGCACTGTCAGACGGACAGTACTGTGGGAGTGCCACACTGTCAGAGGGTCAGTACTGAGAGAGGGCTGCACTGTTAAAGGGTCAGTACTGAGGGAGTGCCGCACTGTCAGAGGGTCAGTACTGAGGGAGTGCTGCACTGTCAGAGGGTCAGTACTGAGGAAGTGCTGCACTGTCAGAGCGTCAGTACTGAGGGAGTGCTGCACTGTCAGAGGGTCAGTACTGAGGGAGAGCTGCGCAGTCAGAGGGCCAGTACTGAGGGAGTGCTGCACTGTCAGACGGTCAGTACTGAAGGAGTGCCGCACTGTCAGAAGGTCAGTACTGAGAGAGTGCTGCACTGTCAGAGGGTCAGTACAGAGGGAGTGCCGCACTGTCAGAGGGTCAGTACTGAGAGAGTGCTGCACTGTCAGAGGGTCAGTACAGAGGGAGTGCCGCACTGTCTTAGGGTCAGTACTGAGGGAGTGCCGCACTATCAGAGGGTCAGCACTGAGGGAGCGCTGCACTGTCAGAGGGTCAGTACTGAGGGAGTGCTGCACTGTCAGAGGGTCAGTACTAATGGAGTGCCACACTGTCAGAGTGTCAGTACTAAGGGAGTGCCGCACTGTCAGAGGGTCAGTACTGAGGGAGTGCTGCACTGTCAGATGGTTAATACTGAGGGAGTACTGCACTGTCAGAGGTCAGTACTAAGGGAGTGCTGCACTGTCAGAGGGACAGTACTGAGGGAGTGCCGCACTGTCAGAGAGTCAGTGCTGAGGGAGTGCTGCACTGTCAGAGGGTCAGTACTGCGGGAGTGCCGCACTGTCAGAGTGTCAGTACTGAGGGAGTGCTGCACTGTCAGAGGTTCGGTACTGAGGGAGTGCTGCACTGTCAGAGGCTCAGTACTGAGGGAGTGCTGCATTGTCAGAGGGTCAGTACTGAGGGAGCGCTGCACTGTCAGAGGGTCAGCACTGAGGGAGCGCTGCACTGTCAGAGGGTCAGTACTGAGGCAGTGCTGCACTGTCAGAGGGTCAGTACTGAGGGAGCGTTGCACTGTCAGAGGGTCAGTACTGAGGGAGTGCTGCACTGTCAGAGGGTCAGTTATGAGCGAGTGCCGCACTGCCAGAGAGTCAGTACTGAGGGAGTGCCGCACTGTCAGAGGGTCAGTACTGAGGGAGCGCTGCGCTGTCAGATTGTCAGTACTGAGGGAGTGCTGCACTGTCAGAGGGTCTGTAGTGAGTGAGTGCTGCACTGTCAGAGGGTCAGTACTGAGGGAGAGCTGCACTGTCAGAGGGTCAGTACTGAGGGAGCGCCGCACTGTCAGAGGGTCAGTACTGAGGGAGTGCTGCACTGTCAGAGGGTCAGTACTGAGGGAGTGCCGCACTGTCAGAGGGTCAGTACTGAGGGAGAGCTGCACTGTCATAGGGCCAGTACTGACGGAGAGCTGCACTGACAGAGGGTCAGTACTGAGGGAGTGCTGCACTGTCAGAGGGTCAGTACTGAGGGAGTGCTGCACTGTCAGAGGGTCAGTACTGAGGGAGTGCTGCACTGTCAGAGGGTCAGTACTGAGGGAAAGCAGCCCAGTCGGAGGGTCAGTACTGAGGGAGAGCTGCACTGTCAGAGGGTCAGTACTGAGGGAGAGCTGCACTGTCAGAGGGTCAGTACTGAGGGAGAGCTGCACTGTCAGAGGGTCAGTACTGAGGGAGTGCCGCACTGTCAGAGGGTCAGTGCTGAGGGAGTGCCGCACTGTCAGAGGGTCAGTACTGAGGGAGTGCTGCACTGTCAGAGGGTCAGTACTGAGGGAGGGCTGCACTGACAGAGGGTCAGTACTGAGGGAGAGCTGCACTGTCAGAGGGTCAGTACTGAGGGAGTGCCGCACTGTCAGAGGGTCAGTACTGAGGGAGTGCTGCACTGTCAGAGGGTCAGTACTGAGGGAGTGCTGCACTGTCAGAGGGTCAGTACTGAGGGAGTGCTGCACTGTCAGTGGGTCAGTACTGAGGGAGTGCCGCACTGTCAGAGGGTCAGTACTGAGCGAGCGCTGCGCTGTCAGATTGTCAGTACTGAGGGAGTGCTGCACTGTCAGAGGGTCTGTAGTGAGTGCGTGCTGCACTGTCAGAGGGTCAGTACTGAGGGAGAGCTGCCCTGTCAGAGGGTCAGTACTGAGGGAGCGCCGCACTGTCAGAGGGTCAGTACTGAGGGAGTGCTGCACTGTCAGAGGGTCAGTACTGAGGGAGTGCCGCACTGTCAGAGGGTCAGTACTGAGGGAGAGCTGCACTGTCAGAGGGTCAGTACTGAGGGAGTGCCGCACTGTCAGAGTATCAGTACTGAGGGAGTGCTGCACTGTCAGAGGGTCAGTACTGAGGGAGTGCTGCACTGTCAGAGGGTCAGTACTGAGGGAGTGCTGCACTGTCAGAGGGTCAGTACTGAGGGAGTGCCGCACTGTGAGAGTGTCAGTACTGAGGGAGTGCTGCACTGTCAGAGGGTCAGTACTGAGGGAGTGCTGCACTGTCAGAGGGTCAGTACTGAGGGAGTGCTGCACTGTCAGAGGGTCAGTACTGAGGGAGTGCCGCACTGTCAGAGTGTCAGTACTGAGGGAGTGCTGCACTGTCAGAGGGTCAGTACTGAGGGAGCGCCGCACTGTCAGAGGGTCAGTACTGAGGGAGTGCTGCACTGTCAGAGGGTCAGTACTGAGGGAGTGCCGCACTGTCAGAGTGTCAGTACTGAGGGAGTGCTGCACTGTCAGATGGTCAGTACTGAGGGAGAGCTGCAATGTCAGAGGGTCAGTACTGAGGGAGAGCTGCACTGTCAGAGGCTCAGTACTGAGGGAGTGCTGCACTGCCAGAGGGTCAGTACTGAGGGAGTGCTGCGCTGTCAGAGGGTCAGTACTGAGGGAGTGCTGCACTGTCAGAGGGTCAGTACTGAGGGAGTGCTGCACTGTCAGTGGGTCAGTACTGAGGGAGTGCCGCACTGTCAGAGGGTCAGTACTGAGGGAGCGCTGCGCTGTCAGATTGTCAGTACTGAGGGAGTGCTGCACTGTCAGAGGGTCTGTAGTGAGTGAGTGCTGCACTGTCAGAGGGTCAGTACTGAGGGAGAGCTGCACTGTCAGAGGGTCAGTACTGAGGGAGCGCCGCACTGTCAGAGGGTCAGTACTGAGGGAGTGCTGCACTGTCAGAGGGTCAGTACTGAGGGAGTGCCGCACTGTCAGAGGGTCAGTACTGAGGGAGAGCTGCACTGTCATAGGGCCAGTACTGACGGAGAGCTGCACTGACAGAGGGTCAGTACTGAGGGAGTGCTGCACTGTCAGAGGGTCAGTACTGAGGGAGTGCTGCACTGTCAGAGGGTCAGTACTGAGGGAGTGCTGCACTGTCAGAGGGTCAGTACTGAGGGAAAGCAGCCCAGTCGGAGGGACAGTACTGAAGGAGTGCCACACTGTCAGAGTGTCAGTACTGAGGGAGTTCTGCATTATCAGAGGGTCAGTACTGAGAGAGTGCTGCGCTGTCAGAGGGTCAGTACTGAGGGAGTGCAGCACTGTCAGAGGGCCAGTACTGAGGGAGAGCTGCACTGTCAGAGGGTCAGTACTGAGGGAGAGCTGCACTGTCAGAGGGTCAGTACTGAGGGAGAGCTGCACTGTCAGAGGGTCAGTACTGAGGGAGTGCCGCACTGTCAGGGGGTCAGTACTGAGGGAGTGCCGCACTGTCAGAGGCTCAGAACTGAGGGAGTGCTGCACTGTCAGAGGCTCAGAACTGAGGGAGTGCGGCACTGTCAGAGGGTCAGTACTGAGGGAGTGCTGCACTGTCAGAGGGTCAGTAATGAGGGAGTGCTGCACTGTCAGAGGGTCAGTACTGAGGGAGTGCCGCACTGTCAGAGGGTCAGTGCTGAGGGAGTGCCGCACTGTCAGAGGGTCAGTACTGAGGGAGTGCTGCACTGTCAGAGGGTCAGTACTGAGGGAGGGCTGCACTGACAGAGGGTCAGTACTGAGGGAGTGCTGCACTGTCAGAGGGTCAGTACTGAGGGAGTGCCGCACTGTCAGCGGGTCAGTACTGAGGGAGAGATGCACTGTCAGAGGGTCAGTACTGAGGGAGTGCCGCACTGTCAGAGGGTCAGTACTGAGGGAGTGCTGCACTGTCAGAGGGTCAGTACTGAGGGAGTGCTGCACTGTCAGAGGGTCAGTACTGAGGGAGTGCTGCACTGTCAGTGGGTCAGTACTGAGGGAGTGCCGCACTGTCAGAGGGTCAGTACTGAGGGAGCGCCGCGCTGTCAGATTGTCAGTACTGAGGGAGTGCTGCACTGTCAGAGGGTCTGTAGTGAGGGAGAGCTGCCCTGTCAGAGGGTCAGTACTGAGGGAGCGCCGCACTGTCAGAGGGTCAGTACTGAGGGAGTGCTGCACTGTCAGAGGGTCAGTACTGAGGGAGTGCCGCACTGTCAGAGGGTCAGTACTGAGGGAGAGCTGCACTGTCAGAGGGTCAGTACTGAGGGAGTGCCGCACTGTCAGAGTGTCAGTACTGAGGGAGTGCTGCACTGTCAGAGGGTCAGTACTGAGGGAGCGCCGCACTGTCAGAGGGTCAGTACTGAGGGAGTGCTGCACTGTCAGAGGGTCAGTACTGAGGGAGTGCCGCACTGTCAGAGTGTCAGTACTGAGGGAGTGCTGCACTGTCAGATGGTCAGTACTGAGGGAGAGCTGCAATGTCAGAGGGTCAGTACTGAGGGAGAGCTGCACTGTCAGAGGCTCAGTACTGAGGGAGTGCTGCACTGCCAGAGGCTCAGTACTGAGGGAGTGCTGCGCTGTCAGAGGGTCAGTACTGAGGGAGTGCTGCACTGTCAGAGGGTCAGTACTGAGGGAGTGCTGCACTGTCAGTGGGTCAGTACTGAGGGAGTGCCGCACTGTCAGAGGGTCAGTACTGAGGGAGCGCTGCGCTGTCAGATTGTCAGTACTGAGGGAGTGCTGCACTGTCAGAGGGTCTGTAGTGAGTGAGTGCTGCACTGTCAGAGGGTCAGTACTGAGGGAGAGCTGCACTGTCAGAGGGTCAGTACTGAGGGAGCGCCGCACTGTCAGAGGGTCAGTACTGAGGGAGTGCTGCACTGTCAGAGGGTCAGTACTGAGGGAGTGCCGCACTGTCAGAGGGTCAGTACTGAGGGAGAGCTGCACTGTCATAGGGCCAGTACTGACGGAGAGCTGCACTGACAGAGGGTCAGTACTGAGGGAGTGCTGCACTGTCAGAGGGTCAGTACTGAGGGAGTGCTGCACTGTCAGAGGGTCAGTACTGAGGGAGTGCTGCACTGTCAGAGGGTCAGTACTGAGGGAAAGCAGCCCAGTCGGAGGGACAGTACTGAAGGAGTGCCACACTGTCAGAGTGTCAGTACTGAGGGAGTTCTGCATTATCAGAGGGTCAGTACTGAGGGAGTGCTGCGCTGTCAGAGGGTCAGTACTGAGGGAGTGCAGCACTGTCAGAGGGCCAGTACTGAGGGAGTGCTGCACTGTCAGAGGGTCTGTACTGAAGGAGTGCTGCACTGTCAGAGGGCCAGTACTGAGAGAGTGCTGCACTGTCAGAGGGTCAGTACTGAGGGAGAGCTGCACTGTCAGAGGGTCAGTACTGAGGGAGAGCTGCACTGTCAGAGGGTCAGTACTGAGGGAGAGCTGCACTGTCAGAGGGTCAGTACTGAGGGAGTGCCGCACTGTCAGGGGGTCAGTACTGAGGGAGTGCCGCACTGTCAGAGGCTCAGAACTGAGGGAGTGCTGCACTGTCAGAGGCTCAGAACTGAGGGAGTGCGGCACTGTCAGAGGGTCAGTACTGAGGGAGTGCTGCACTGTCAGAGGGTCAGTAATGAGGGAGTGCTGCACTGTCAGAGGGTCAGTACTGAGGGAGTGCCGCACTGTCAGAGGGTCAGTGCTGAGGGAGTGCCGCACTGTCAGAGGGTCAGTACTGAGGGAGTGCTGCACTGTCAGAGGGTCAGTACTGAGGGAGGGCTGCACTGACAGAGGGTCAGTACTGAGGGAGTGCTGCACTGTCAGAGGGTCAGTACTGAGGGAGTGCCGCACTGTCAGCGGGTCAGTACTGAGGGAGAGCTGCACTGTCAGAGGGTCAGTACTGAGGGAGTGCCGCACTGTCAGAGGGTCAGTACTGAGGGAGTGCTGCACTGTCAGAGGGTCAGTACTGAGGGAGTGCTGCACTGTCAGAGGGTCAGTACTGAGGGAGTGCTGCACTGTCAGTGGGTCAGTACTGAGGGAGTGCCGCACTGTCAGAGGGTCAGTACTGAGGGAGCGCCGCGCTGTCAGATTGTCAGTACTGAGGGAGTGCTGCACTGTCAGAGGGTCTGTAGTGAGTGCGTGCTGCACTGTCAGAGGGTCAGTACTGAGGGAGAGCTGCCCTGTCAGAGGGTCAGTACTGAGGGAGCGCCGCACTGTCAGAGGGTCAGTACTGAGGGAGTGCTGCACTGTCAGAGGGTCAGTACTGAGGGAGTGCCGCACTGTCAGAGGGTCAGTACTGAGGGAGAGCTGCACTGTCAGAGGGTCAGTACTGAGGGAGTGCCGCACTGTCAGAGTGTCAGTACTGAGGGAGTGCTGCACTGTCAGAGGGTCAGTACTGAGGGAGTGCTGCACTGTCAGAGGGTCAGTACTGAGGGAGTGCTGCACTGTCAGAGGGTCAGTACTGAGGGAGTGCTGCACTGTCAGAGGGTCAGTACTGAGGGAGTGCCGCACTGTCAGAGGGTCAGTACTGAGGGAGCGCTGCGCTGTCAGATTGTCAGTACTGAGGGAGTGCTGCACTGTCAGAGGGTCTATAGTGAGTGAGTGCTGCACTGTCAGAGGGTCAGTACTGAGGGAGAGCTGCACTGTCAGAGGGTCAGTACTGAGGGAGCGCCGCACTGTCAGAGGGTCAGTACTGAGGGAGTGCTGCACTGTCAGAGGGTCAGTACTGAGGGAGTGCCGCACTGTCAGAGGGTCAGTACTGAAGGAGAGCTGCACTGTCATAGGGCCAGTACTGACGGAGAGCTGCACTGACAGAGGGTCAGTACTGAGGGAGTGCTGCACTGTCAGAGGGTCAGTACTGAGGGAGTGCTGCACTGTCAGAGGGTCAGTACTGAGGGAGTGCTGCACTGTCAGAGGGTCAGTACTGAGGGAAAGCAGCCCAGTCGGAGGGACAGTACTGAAGGAGTGCCACACTGTCAGAGTGTCAGTACTGAGGGAGTTCTGCATTATCAGAGGGTCAGTACTGAGAGAGTGCTGCGCTGTCAGAGGGTCAGTACTGAGGGAGTGCTGCACTGTCAGAGGGCCAGTACTGAGGGAGTGCTGCACTGTCAGAGGGTCTGTACTGAAGGAGTGCTGCACTGTCAGAGGGCCAGTACTGAGAGAGTGCTGCACTGTCAGAGGGTCAGTACTGAGGGAGAGCTGCACTGTCAGAGGGTCAGTACTGAGGGAGAGCTGCACTGTCAGAGGGTCAGTACTGAGGGAGAGCTGCACTGTCAGAGGGTCAGTACTGAGGGAGAGCTGCACTGTCAGAGGGTCAGTACTGAGGGAGTGCCGCACTGTCAGGGGGTCAGTACTGAGGGAGTGCCGCACTGTCAGAGGCTCAGAACTGAGGGAGTGCTGCACTGTCAGAGGCTCAGAACTGAGGGAGTGCGGCACTGTCAGAGGGTCAGTACTGAGGGAGTGCTGCACTGTCAGAGGGTCAGTAATGAGGGAGTGCTGCACTGTCAGAGGGTCAGTACTGAGGGAGTGCCGCACTGTCAGAGGGTCAGTGCTGAGGGAGTGCCGCACTGTCAGAGGGTCAGTACTGAGGGAGTGCCGCACTGTCAGCGGGTCAGTACTGAGGGAGAGCTGCACTGTCAGAGGGTCAGTACTGGGGGAGTGCTGCACTGTCAGAGGGTCAGTACTGAGGGAGTGCTGCACTGTCAGAGGGTCAGTACTGAGGGAGCTGCACTGTCAGAGGGTTAGTACTGAGGGAGTGTTGCACTGACAGAGGGTCAGTACTGAGGGAGTGCTGCACTGTCAGAGGGTCAGTACTGAGGGAGTGCCGCACTGTCAGAGGGTCAGTACTGTGGGAGTGCTGCACTGTCAGAGGGTCAGTACTGGGGGAGTGCCGCACTGTCAGAGGGTAAGTACTGAGGGCGTGCTGCACTGTCAGAGGGTCAGTACTGAGGGAGCTGCACTGTCAGAGGGTTAGTACTGAGGGAGTGTTGCACTGACAGAGGGTCAGTACTGAGGGAGTGCTGCACTGTCAGAGGGTCAGTACTGAGGGAGTGCCGCACTGTCAGAGGGTCAGTACTGAGGGACTGCTGCACTGTCAGAGGGTCAGTACTGGGGGAGTGCTGCACTGTCAGAGGGTCAGTACTGAGGGAGTGCTGCACTGTCAGAGGGTCAGTACTGAGGGAGCTGCACTGTCAGAGGGTCAGTACTGAGGGAGCTGCACTGTCAGAGGGTTAGTACTGAAGGAGTGTTGCACTGACAGAGGGTCAGTACTGAGGGAGTGCTGCACTGTCAGAGGGTCAGTACTGAGGGAGTGCTGCACTGTCAGAGGGTCAGTACTGAGAGAGTGCCACACTGTCAGAGGGTCAGTACTGAGAGAGTGCCGCACTGTCAGAGGGTCAGTACTGAGGGAGTGCCGCACTGTCAGAGGGTCAGTACTGAGGGAGTGCCGCACTGTCAGACGGACAGTACTGTGGGAGTGCCACACTGTCAGAGGGTCAGTCCTGAGAGAGGGCTGCACTGTTAAAGGGTCAGTACTGAGGGAGTGCCGCACTGTCAGAGGGTCAGTACTGAGGGAGTGCTGCACTGTCAGAGGGTCAGTACTGAGGAAGTGCTGCACTGTCAGAGCGTCAGTACTGAGGGAGTGCTGCACTGTCAGAGGGTCAGTACTGAGGGAGAGCTGCGCAGTCAGAGGGCCAGTACTGAGGGAGTGCTGCACTGTCAGACGGTCAGTACTGAAGGAGTGCCGCACTGTCAGAAGGTCAGTACTGAGAGAGTGCTGCACTGTCAGAGGGTCAGTACAGAGGGAGTGCCGCACTGTCAGAGGGTCAGTACTGAGAGAGTGCTGCACTGTCAGAGGGTCAGTACAGAGGGAGTGCCGCACTGTCAGAGGGTCAGTACTGAGGGAGTGCCGCACTATCAGAGGGTCAGCACTGAGGGAGCGCTGCACTGTCAGAGGGTCAGTACTGAGGGAGTGCTGCACTGTCAGAGGGTCAGTACTAATGGAGTGCCACACTGTCAGAGTGTCAGTACTAAGGGAGTGCCGCACTGTCAGAGGGTCAGTACTGAGGGAGTGCTGCACTGTCAGATGGTTAATACTGAGGGAGTACTGCACTGTCAGAGGTCAGTACTAAGGGAGTGCTGCACTGTCAGAGGGACAGTACTGAGGGAGTGCCGCACTGTCAGAGAGTCAGTGCTGAGGGAGTGCTGCACTGTCAGAGGGTCAGTACTGCGGGAGTGCCGCACTGTCAGAGTGTCAGTACTGAGGGAGTGCTGCACTGTCAGAGGTTCGGTACTGAGGGAGTGCTGCACTGTCAGAGGCTCAGTACTGAGGGAGTGCTGCATTGTCAGAGGGTCAGTACTGAGGGAGCGCTGCACTGTCAGAGGGTCAGCACTGAGGGAGCGCTGCACTGTCAGAGGGTCAGTACTGAGGCAGTGCTGCACTGTCAGAGGGTCAGTACTGAGGGAGCGTTGCACTGTCAGAGGGTCAGTACTGAGGGAGTGCTGCACTGTCAGAGGGTCAGTTATGAGCGAGTGCCGCACTGCCAGAGAGTCAGTACTGAGGGAGTGCCGCACTGTCAGAGGGTCAGTACTGAGGGAGTGCCGCACTGTCAGAGAGTCAGTACTGAGGGAGTGCCGCACTGTCCGAGGGTCAGTACTGAGGGAGTTCTGCACTGTCAGAGGGTCAGTACTGAGGGAGCGCTGCACTGTCAGAGGGTCAGGACTGAGGGAGCGCTGCACTGTCAGAGGGTCAGTACTGAGGGAGTGCTGCACTGTCAGAGGGTCAGTAACTCCTTGTGTACATGCACATACAGAGATCACTACACCTTTGGCGCCTCTAGAGTCTAGAAAGCCTTTTCCTTCTTCAATTTATTCAGTGACTCGGCCTCCGTGTCCTCTGTGGTGGAAAATTCCAGGTGTTCACCAGCCTCCGGGTGAAGGACTGTCTCCTCGGCTCAGTCCTAAATGGCCTGTCCCTGTATCCTGAGACTGTGACCCCCCGTTGTTGTAGAACCTTCCGTCTAGAGGAAACAACATCCCCTCGTCCAGTCTGTCCGGCCCGCTCACCATTTTATCCGTTTCCCTCTGATCCCCTCCTCATTCTTCTAACCTCCAGGCACCACGGGCCCAGTCGACCCAATGTCGCCTCATCCGACAATCCCGCCGTCCCAGGAACCAGCCTGGCCATTGTTTGTCCGTCCGAAGTCGATAAGCTCACCTTTGTCCACGTTATGCTGCGTCTGCCAGACATTCGCCCTCTCGCTCAACTTGCCTCAATCACCTTGAAGCCTCGTAACGTCCTCGTCGCCACTCGCATCTTCACCGAGTTTCATGTGATCAGCAAACTTGGAAAATTACATTTGGCTCCCTCATCTAAATCATTGATGTGCATCGAGAACAGCTGATCCCTGCGGGACACCACTCGTCGCTGCCTGCCACTTCCCAAAAAAACATTTATGCCGACTCTCTTTCCTGTCTGCTAACCAATTCTCAAACCCTGTCACGATATTACCCCAACCCCATGTGCTTGGATTTTACACAATTAACCTCTTAGGTGGCTCTTCCTCAAAAGCTTCCTGAAAATCCAAATACATCACATCCACTGGTTCACCCTGATCTATTCTACCAGTTGCATCCTCAAAACTCCAGTCGGACATGATGTTGAATTTGTCCCATCCTGTTGATAGTTTCTAGGTGCCATGTTGTCACATCCTTTAGAATAGACTCCAGCATTTTCCCTGCTACTGGCGTTGGGCTATCCGTTGGTGTCCCGCAAGGATCAGCTGTTCTCGATGCACATCAATGATTTAGATGAGGGAGCCAAATGTAATTTTCCAAGTTTGCTGATGACATGAAACTCGGTGGAGATGCGAGTGGCGACGAGGACGTTAAGAGGCTTCAAGGTGATTGAGGCAAGTTGAGCGAGAGGGCGAATACCTGTGATTCCGTTTTCTCCCCTTCTCCTTTATTAATTAGCAGGTTTACACCCCCCCCCCCACCCTCCAATCTGCTGCGACTATCGCGGAATCTGCAGAATGTTTGGTGGATGACAACCAGAACATTGATGGTTTAGAACCCTGTGCTGTAGATTACGGAGATTTCAATCTCGTTCTTTTCTCCAGCACTATTTTTCTCGGGATGCTCATTTCCTTCAATTCCTCCTTCTCAATCGAACCTCGATTCCTGACCGTGTCTGGGAAGTATCCACATAGACAGAAGTAAAGTAATTGTTTGACTTCTCAGCCGTTTCCTTGTTGTCGATTATCGTATCTCCTGGTTCGGACTGTACGGGACCTACATTTGTCTTCACTAATCTTTTTCTCTTCATTTACTCATCCAAACTTTTACAGTCGCTTTTGGTAAATAAGTTAAACTGTTAAATAAATTAAGAACCCATGGTGTTAAGGGTAAGATCCTGGCATGGATAGAGGATTGGCTGACTGGCAGAGAGTGGGGATAAAGGGGTATTTTTCAGGATGGCAGCCGGTGACTAGTGGTGTGCCTCAGAGGTCGGTGTTGGGCCCACAACTTTTCACAACATACATTAATGATCTGGAAGAAGGTACAAAAGGCACTGTTGCTAAGTTTGCAGATGATACAAAGATCTGTAGAGGGACAGGTAGTATTGAGGAAGCAGGGGGGCTGCAGAAGGACTTGGACAGGCTCGGAGAGCGGGCAATGAAGTGGCAGATGGAATACAATGTGGAAAAGTGTGAGGTTCTGCACTTTGGAAGGAGGAATTTAGGCACAGACTATTTTCTAAATGGGGAAAGGCTTCGGAAAGCAGAAGCACAAAGGGACTTGGGAGTCCTTGTTCCCGATTCTCTTAAGGTTAACGTACAGGTTCAGTCGGCAGTTAGGAAGGCAAATGCAATGTTAGCATTCATGTCGAGAGGGCCAGAATACAAGACCAGGGATGTACTTCTGAGGCTGTGTAAGGTTCTGTTCAGACCCCATTTGGAGTATTGTGAGCAGTTTGGGCCCCGTGTCTAAGGAAGGATGTGCTGGTCTTGGGAAGGGTCCAGAGGAGGTTCACAAGAATGATCCCCGGAATGAAGAACTTGTCGTATGAGGAACGGTTGAGGACTCTGGGTCTGTGCTCAGTGGTGTTTAGAAGGATGAGGGGGAATCTTATTGAAACTTACAGGATACTGCGAGGCCTGGATAGAGTGGACGTGGAGAGGATGTTTCCACTTGGAGGAAAAACTAGAAGCAGAGGACACCATCTCGGACTAAAGGGACGATCCTTCACAACAGAGATGTGGAGGAATTTCTTCAGCCAGAGGGTGGTGAATCTGTGGAACTCTTTGCTGCAGGAGGCTGTGGAGACCAAATCACTGAATGTCTTTAAGACGGAGATAGATAGGTTCTTGATTAATAAGGGGATCAGGGGTTATGGGGAGAAGGCAGGAGAATGGGGATGAGAAAATATCAGCCATGATTGAATGGCGGAGCAGATTCGATGGGCCGAGTGGCCTAATTCTGCTCCTATGTCTTATGGTCTTATGTTCATCGCAAGTTTACACCCATATTCTATTTTCCCCTCTTAATCCACCTCTTTGCGCTTCGCTGAATTCTGAACTGCTCGCAGCCCCCTGGCTCGCTGCTTTTTCAGCAACTCTCCTTCAGATCGAACACCATGCTTAATTTATTTTGTTAGCCATGGTTGGGCGACCTTCCTCGTGTTTTGCGTCAGAAAGGAATGTCTAATTGCTGCAAAGTGTTCATTCCTTCCTTGAACGGTTAGCACTGTTGCTTCACAGCTCCAGGGTCCCGGGTTCGATTCCCGGCTCGGGTCACTGTCTGTGCGGAGTCTGCACGTCCTCCCCCGTGTCTGCGTGGGGTTTCCTCCGGGAATTTCGGTTTCCTCCCACGAGCCCCGAAAGACGTGCTTGTTGGGTGAATTGGACATTCTGAATTCTCCCGCCGTGTACCCGGACAGGCGCCGGAGTGTGGCGACCAGGGGCTTTTCACAGCAACTTCACTGCAGTGTTAATGTAAGCCTACTTGCGACAATAATAAAGATTATTATTATTATTACGTATTAGCCTATCCGCTGTCTTGCTTTTTAACGACACTCCCCTATCTGAGTCAATCACCCCTCATGCTTTCATAGTTGCCTTTGTTTAGGTTTCGGACCCCAGTATCCGATTGGACTACTTAATTTTCCATACCAATGACGAATTCCATCATGTTATGGTCACTATTTCCTAAATGATACCGCACAACAAGGTTATTAATAAACCCCTAACGTTGCATGTTTGCAAATCAGGGATTGCATCTTCCCCAGTTGGTTTTCTGAGCCAACATCCTTTCTCACCAGGGCACCCTGACCTTAACAATGCTGCCCCACCTCCTTTACCGCTTGGTGTGTCCAGCATTGCTGGTGTAGTGGTGGGAGACATAGACACACACACACACACACACACACACACGCAATAAGCTTGTCAATTATACTTTAATCTTCCGAAGAGCTCAGATGCGGAGACCATTTTTAAAAATGTCCCTGTTGTACTAATTAGAAAAAAGAAATTCTATCACAGCAAAACTGATTAACTAAAGAGGTCCCATAACAATCCCATCCCTGACGCTCTTCCCTCCCTCCCTCAACCGCATCTCCTTCCCTCCCTCTCTTCTTCCCATCTTCATCCTCACCTTCCCACCCCCCCCACTCCTTCAGTCTCTATCACCCCCCCCCATCCTGTTTCTTTCCTTCCCTCACTCCTTTCCTCCCTTTCACCTTCCCTCCTTCAATCGCTCATCCCCCCCCCCCTCCTGCATTCCCCCCATCCCGCTCACCTTCCCTCCCTCCCCGTGATCCCTCCCCCTCCTTCCTTCCTTCCCACCCACCCCCCCTCTGGTAGCGCTCCCCATCCTCCTTCCTTCCTTCCCTCCCTCCTCCACTAATTTTGCCCTCCTTCCCATCCACTCCTCCCCTCCCCTTGGCCTCCGTCCCCCCCTATTGCTGCTCCCTCCCTCCCTCCTTTCTCCCTCCCTCCTTCCTCCCGCCCATCCTCCCCCCACAACCGTTGACCTTTCTCGTTCCTGCCCTACCCATGTGGGCGGAGGGGTGTGGTGGGGGGGGGGGGGGGGGGGGGAGGAGGAGGCAAAAGGACTGGTAAGGGGCATCGGGGGACCTCACCTGGGGGGTAACTCCCCCTCCCTCCCTTGACAATAAAACGACGACAAAGACGAGAACAGATCGCGAGACCTGAAGGAGTGACAGACCGACAAGGGAATCAGCGGTGGATCATGATGGGGCGTTCGGGGCGGATGGGGTGGGACTGGGGAGGGGGGGGTTCGGAAAATGGAGGGGTTAGGTTCGGTCAGGGGTCAGAGGGTGGGGGAGGAGGGTCAAAGGCCGAGGGTCGCCCTTCAATTCGCCGGCCGCTTCTCGCTGTACTTTTTCGTGTGCTCCTCCGCGTTCTGGAGGAACCTCTTGCGGTTCTTGCTGTACTCCTCCGCCAGCTCGATACGGAGGGGGTGCTCCGGTTCGGGATTGTCAATCAGGTTCACCAGGGATTCAATAACTGCCGGGGGGGGGGGGGGGGGGGGCGAGGGAGGGAAGAAGAAAAAACAGAGACGGGTCAATAACAAAACGAGAGGACGGAGAGCTCCCTTCGGCCTGTGCCCTGGTCCCCATTGAGCCCGCCCACCCCCGCTCCCAGCCGCGCGCGCAGGTCACGAGCTGTGGCGGCCTGCGGGGGACAAGGCCGGGTGGCGGGGGAACGGCCGTCTGATGTTCCCCTCTCTCCGTCACGCAGCACCAGTCCGACAGCCTGTCCCGCGGGGATAGTGAGGGACGAGACTGAGCGCAGGTCGGGAACACAGTCGTCAGCAATAATCAGCCGCTCAGTCCCCCGCTATCCCTCCGTCTGTGTGTCTCTCTCTATCCCTCCGTCTCTGTGTCTCTCTCTATCCCTCTGACTGTGTGTCGCTCTCTATCCCTCCGTCTGTGTGTCTCTCTCTATCCCTCCGTCTCTGTGTCTCTCTCTATCCCTCTGACTGTGTGTCGCTCTCTATCCCTCCGTCTGTGTGTCTCTCTCTATCCCTGCGTCTGTGTGTATCTCTCTATCCCTCCGTCTGTGTGTGTTTCTCTCTATCCCTCTGTCTGTGTGTCGCTCTCTATCCCTCCGCCTGTGTGTCTCTCTCTATCCCTCCGTCTGTGTGTCTCTCTCTATCCCTCCGTCTGTGTGTCTCTCTCTATCCGTCAGTCTCTGTGTCTCTCTCTATCCGTCCGTCTCTGTGTCTCTCTCTATCCGTCCGTCTGTGTGTCTCTCCCTATCCCTCCGTCTGTGTGTCTATCTCTATCCCTCCTTCTGTGTGTCTCTCTCTATCCCTCCGTCTGTGTGTCTCTCTCTATCCCTCCGTCTGCGTGTCCCTCTCTATCCGTCAGTCTCTGTGTCTCTTTCTATCCGTCCGTCTCTGTGTCTCTCTCTATCCGTCCGTCTGTGTGTCTCTCCCTATCCCTCCGTCTGTGTGTCTCTCCCTATCCCTCCGTCTGTGTGTCTCTCTCTATCCCTCCTTCTGTGTGTCTCTCTCTATCCCTCCGTCTGTGTGTGTCTCTCTATCCCTCCGTCTGTGTGTCTCTCTCTATCCGTCAGTCTCTGTGTCTCTCTCTATCCGTCCGTCTCTGTGTCTCTCTCTATCCGTCCGTCTGTGTGTCTCTCCCTATCCCTCCGTCTGTGTGTCTCTCTCTATCCCTCCTTCTGTGTGTCTCTCTCTATCCCTCCGTCTGTGTGTCTCTCTCTATCCCTCTGACTGTGTGTCGCTCTCTATCCCTCCGTCTGTGTGTCTCTCTCTATCCCTCCGTCTGTGTGTGTTTCACTCTATCCCTCTGTCTGTGTGTCGCTCTCTATCCCTCCGTCTGTGTGTCTCTCTCTATCCCTTCGTCTGTGTGTCTCTCTCTATCCCTCCGTCTGTGTGTCTCTCTCTATCCCTCCGTCTGTGTGTGTTTCACTCTATCCCTCTGTCTGTGTGTCGCTCTCTATCCCTCCGTCTGTGTGTCTCTCTCTATCCCTCCGTCTGTGTGTATCTCTCTATCCCTCCGTCTGTGTGTGTTTCACTCTATCCCTCTGTCTGTGTGTCGCTCTCTATCCCTCCGCCTGTGTGTCTCTCTCTATCCCTTCGTCTGTGTGTCTCTCTCTATCCCTCCGTCTGTGTGTCTCTCTCTATCCCTCCGTCTGTGTGTCTCTCTCTATCCCTCCGTCTGCGTGTCTCTCTCTATCCCTCCGTCTGTGTGTCTCTCTCTCTATCCCTCCATCTGTGTGCCTCTCTCTATCCCTCCGTCTGTGTGTCTCTTTCTATCCCTCCGTCTGTGTGTCTCTCACTATCCCTCCGTCTGTGTGTGTTTCTTTCTATCCCTCCGTCTGTGTGTCTCTCTCTATCCCCCGCCTGTGTGTCTCTCTCCATCCCTCCGTCTGTGTGTGTTTCTCTATATCCCTCCGTCTGTGTGTCTCTCTCTATCCCTCCGTCTGTGTGTCTCTCTCTATCCCTCCGTCTGTGTGTGTCTCTCTATCCCTCCATCTGTGTGTCTCTCTCTATCCCTCCGTCTGTATGTCACTCTCTATCCCTCTGCCTGTGTGTGTCTCTCTATCCCTCCGTCTGTGTGTCTCTCTCTACCCCTCCGTCTGTTTGTCTCTCTCTATCCCTCCGTCTGTGTGTCTCTCTCTATCCCACCCTCTGTGTGTCTCTCTCTATCTCTCCGTCTGTGTGTCTCTCTCTATCCCACCGTCTGTGTGTCTCACTCTATCTCTCCGTCTGTGTGTCTCTCTCTCTATCCCTCCGCCTGTGTGTCTCACTCTCTATCTCTCCGTCTGTGTGTCTCTCGCTATCCCTCCGTCTGTGTGTCTCTCTATATCCCTCCGTCTGTATGTCTCTCTCTATCCCTCCGTCTGTGTGTCTTTCTATCCCATCCGTCTGTGTGTCTTTCTCTATCCCTCCGTCTGTGTATCTCTCCCTATCCCTCCGTCTGTGTGTCTCTCTCTATCCCTCCGTCTGTGTGTCTCTCTCTATCCCCCCGTCTGTGTGTCTCTCTCTATCGCTCCGTCCGTTTGTCCCTCTCTAGCCCTCCGTCTGTGTGTCTCTCTCTAGCCCTCCCTCTGCGTGTCTCTCTCTATCCCTCCGTCTGTGTGTCTCTCTCTCTATCCCTCCGTCTGTGTGTCTCTCTCTATCCCTCCGCCTGTGTGTGTCTCTATCTATCCCTCCGTCTGTTTGTTTCTCTCTATCCCTCCGTCTGTGTGTCTCTCTCTACCCCTCCGTCTGTGTGTGTCTCTCTATCCCTCCGTCTGTGTGTCTCTCTCTCTATCCCTCCGTCTGTGTGTGTCTCTCTATCTCTCCGTCTGTGTGTCTCTCTCTCTCTATCTCTCCATCTGTGTGTCTCTCTCTCTATCCCGCCGTGTGTGTCTCTCTCTCTATCCCTCCGTCTGTGTGTCTCTCTCTATCCCTCCGTCTGTGTGTCTCTCTCTATCCCTCCGTCGTGGTTCTCACTCTCTATCCCTCCGTCTGTCTGTCTCACTCTCTATCTCTCCGTCAGTGTGGCTCTCTCTATCCCTCCGTCTGTGTGTCTCTCTCCATCCCTCCGTCTGTATGTGTCTCTCTATCCCTCCATCTGTGTGTCTCTCTCTATCTCTCCGTCTGTGTGTCTCTCTATCTCTCCGTCTGTCTCTCTCTCTATCCCTCCGTCGGTGTGTCTCTCTCTATCCCTCCGTCAGTGTGTCTCTTTCTATCCCTCCGTCTGTGTGTCTCTCTCCATTCCTCCGTCTGTGTGTTTCTCTTTCTATCCCTCCGTCTGTGTGTCTCTCTATCCCTCCCTCTGTGTGTGTCTCTATCTCCCCGTCTGTGTGTCTTTCTCTATCCCTCCATCTGTGTCTCTCTCTCTATCCCTCCGTCTATGTGTCTCTCTCTATCCCTCCGTCTGTGTGTCTCTCTCTATCCCTCCGTCTGTGTGTGTCTCTTTCAATCCCACCGTCTGTGTGTCTCTCTAGCCCTCCGTCTGTGTGTCTCTCTCTATCCCTCCGTCTGTGTGTCTCTCTCTATCCGGCCGTCTGTGTGTCTCTCTCTATCCCTCCGTCTGTGTGTCTCTCTCTTTCCCTCCGTCTGTGTGTCTCTCTCTTTCCCTCCGTCTGTGTGTCTCTCTATCCCTCCGTTTGTGTGTCTCTCTCGATCTCTCCGTCTGTGTGGCTCTCTCTAGCCCTCCGTCTGTGTGTGTCTCTTTCTATCCCTCCGTCTGTGTGTCTCTCTCTATCCCTCCGTCTGTGTGTCTCTCTCTATTCCTCCGTCTGTGTGTGTCTCTTTCTATCCCTCCATCTGTGTGTCTCTCAATCCCTCCCTCTGTGTGTGTCTCTATCTCCCCGTCTGTGTGGCTTTCTCTATCCCTCCATCTGTGTCTCTCTCTCTATCCCTCCGTCTGTGTGTCTCTCTCTATCCCTCCGTCTGTGTGTCTCTCTCTATCCCTCCGTCTGTGTGTCTCTCTCTATCCCTCCATCTGTGTGTCTCTTTTATTCCCTCCGTCTGTGTGTCTCTCTCTATCCCTCCGTCTGTGTGTCTCTCTCTCTATCCCTCCGTCTGTGTGCCTCTCTCTATCCCTCCGTCTGTGTGCCTCTCTCTATCCCTCCGTCTGTGTGTCTCTATCTATCCCTCCGCCTGTGTGTCTCTCTCCATCCCTCCGTCTGTGTGTCTCTCTCTCTATCCCTCCGTCTGTGTGTCTCTCTCTATCCCTCCGACTGTGTGTGTCTCTCTATCCCTCCGTCTGTGTGACTCTCTCTCTATCCCTCCGTCTGTTTGTCTTTCTCTCTGTCCCTCCGTTTGTGTGTCTCTCTCTATCCCTCCGTCTGTGTCTCTCTCACTATCCCTCCGTCTGCGTGTGTCTCTCTAGCTCTCCGTCTGTGTGTCTTTCTCTATCCCTCCGTCTGTGTGTCTCTCTCTATCCCTCCGTCTGTGTGTCTCTCTCTATCTCTCCGTCTGTGTGTGTCTCTCTAGCTCTCCGTGTGTGTCTCTCTCTCTATCCCGCCGTCTGTGTGTCTCTATCTATCCCTCCATCTGTGTGTCCCTCTCTCTATCCCTCCGTCTGTGTGTCTTTCTCTATCCCTCCGTCTGTGTCTCTCTCTCTATCCCTCCGTCTGTGTGTCTCTCTCTATCCATCCGTCTGTGTGTCTCTCTCTATCTCTCCGTCTGTGTCTCTCTCTCTATCCCTCCATCTGTGTGTCTTTCTCTATCCCTCCGTCTGTGTCTCTCTCTCTATCCCTCCGTCTGTGTGTCTCTCTCTATCCCTCCGTCTGTGTGTCTCTCTCTATCCCTCCGTCTGTATCTCTCTTTCTATCCCTCCATCTGTGTGTCTTTCTCTATCCCTCCATCTGTGTCTCTCTCTCTATCCCTCCGTCTGTGTGTCTGTGTGTCTCTCTCTCTCTATCCCTCCGTCTGTGTGTCTCTCTCTATTTCTCAGTCTGTGTGTCTCTCTCTATCCCTTCGTCTGTGTGTCTCTCACACTATCCTTCCATCTGTGTTACTCTCTCTCTCTATCCCTCCGTCTGTGTGTCTCTCTCTATCCCTCCGTCTGTGTGTCTCACTCTCTATCTCTCCGTCTGTGTGGCTCTCCCTATCCCTCCGTCTGTCTCTCTCTCTCCATCCCACCGTCTGTATGTCTCTCTCTATCGCTCCGTCTGTGTGTCTCTCTATCCCTCCGTTTGTGTGCCTCTCTCTATCTCTCCGTCTGTGTGTCTCTCTCTAGCCCTCCGTCTGTGTGTCTCTCTCTATCCCTCCGTCTGTGTGTGTCTCTTTCTATCCCTCCGTCTGTGTGTCTCTCTCTATCCCTCCGTCTGTGTGTCTCTCTCTATTCCTCCGTCTGTGTGTGTCTCTTTCTATCCCTCCGTCTGTGTGTCTCTCTATCCCTCCGTCTGTGTATGTCTCTCTCTATCCCTCCGTCTGTGTGTCTCTCTCTATCCCTCCGTCTGTGTGTCTCTCTCTATCCGGCCGTCTGTGTGTCTCTCTCTATCCTTCCGTCTGTGTGTCTCTATTTCTATCCCTCCGTCTGTGTGTCTCTCTATCCCTCCGTCTGTGTGTCTCTCTCTCTATCCCTCCGTCTGTGTGTCTCTCTCTATCCCTCCGTCTGTGTGTCTCTCTCTATCCCTCCGTCTGTGTGTCTCTCTTTATACCACTATCTGTGTGTGTCTCTCTATCCCTCCGTCTGTTTGTCTCTATCTATCCCTCCGTCTGTGTGTGTCTCTCTTTATCCCTCCGTCTGTGTGTCTCTCTCTCTATCCCGCCGTGTGTGTCTCTCTCTCTATCCCTCCGTCTGTGTGTCTCTCTCTATCCCTCCGTCTGTGTGTCTCTCTCTATCCCTCCGTCGTGGTTCTCACTCTTTATCCCTCCGTCTGTCTGTCTCACTCTCTATCTCTCCGTCAGTGTGGCTCTCTCTATCCCTCCGTCTGTGTGTCTCTCTCCATCCCTCCATCTGTATGTGTCTCTCTATCCCTCCATCTGTGTGTCTCTCTCTATCTCTCCGTCTGTGTGTCTCTCTATCTCTCCGTCTGTCTCTCTCTCTATCCCTCCGTCGGTGTGTCTCTCTCTATCCCTCCGTCAGTGTGTCTCTTTCTATCCCTCCGTCTGTGTGTCTCTCTCCATTCCTCCGTCTGTGTGTTTCTCTTTCTATCCCTCCGTCTGTGTGTCTCTCTATCCCTCCCTCTGTGTGTGTCTCTATCTCCCCGTCTGTGTGTCTTTCTCTATCCCTCCATCTGTGTCTCTCTCTCTATCCCTCCGTCTATGTGTCTCTCTCTATCCCTCCGTCTGTGTGTCTCTCTCTATCCCTCCGTCTGTGTGTGTCTCTTTCAATCCCACCGTCTGTGTGTCTCTCTAGCCCTCCGTCTGTGTGTCTCTCTCTATCCCTCCGTCTGTGTGTCTCTCTCTATCCGGCCGTCTGTGTGTCTCTCTCTATCCTTCCGTCTGTGTATCTCTCTTTCTATCCCTCCGTCTGTGTGTCTCTCTCTTTCCCTCCGTCTGTGTGTCTCTCTCTTTCCCTCCGTCTGTGTGTCTCTCTATCCCTCCGTTTGTGTGTCTCTCTCGATCTCTCCGTCTGTGTGGCTCTCTCTAGCCCTCCGTCTGTGTGTGTCTCTTTCTATCCCTCCGTCTGTGTGTCTCTCTCTATCCCTCCGTCTGTGTGTCTCTCTCTATTCCTCCGTCTGTGTGTGTCTCTTTCTATCCCTCCATCTGTGTGTCTCTCAATCCCTCCCTCTGTGTGTGTCTCTATCTCCCCGTCTGTGTGGCTTTCTCTATCCCTCCATCTGTGTCTCTCTCTCTATCCCTCCGTCTGTGTGTCTCTCTCTATCCCTCCGTCTGTGTGTCTCTCTCTATCCCTCCGTCTGTGTGTCTCTCTCTATCCCTCCATCTGTGTGTCTCTTTTATTCCCTCCGTCTGTGTGTCTCTCTCTATCCCTCCGTCTGTGTGTCTCTCTCTCTATCCCTCCGTCTGTGTGCCTCTCTCTATCCCTCCGTCTGTGTGCCTCTCTCTATCCCTCCGTCTGTGTGTCTCTATCTATCCCTCCGCCTGTGTGTCTCTCTCCATCCCTCCGTCTGTGTGTCTCTCTCTCTATCCCTCCGTCTGTGTGTCTCTCTCTATCCCTCCGACTGTGTGTGTCTCTCTATCCCTCCGTCTGTGTGACTCTCTCTCTATCCCTCCGTCTGTTTGTCTTTCTCTCTGTCCCTCCGTTTGTGTGTCTCTCTCTATCCCTCCGTCTGTGTCTCTCTCACTATCCCTCCGTCTGCGTGTGTCTCTCTAGCTCTCCGTCTGTGTGTCTTTCTCTATCCCTCCGTCTGTGTGTCTCTCTCTATCCCTCCGTCTGTGTGTCTCTCTCTATCTCTCCGTCTGTGTGTGTCTCTCTAGCTCTCCGTGTGTGTCTCTCTCTCTATCCCGCCGTCTGTGTGTCTCTATCTATCCCTCCATCTGTGTGTCCCTCTCTCTATCCCTCCGTCTGTGTGTCTTTCTCTATCCCTCCGTCTGTGTCTCTCTCTCTATCCCTCCGTCTGTGTGTCTCTCTCTATCCATCCGTCTGTGTGTCTCTCTCTATCTCTCCGTCTGTGTCTCTCTCTCTATCCCTCCATCTGTGTGTCTTTCTCTATCCCTCCGTCTGTGTCTCTCTCTCTATCCCTCCGTCTGTGTGTCTCTCTCTATCCCTCCGTCTGTGTGTCTCTCTCTATCCCTCCGTCTGTATCTCTCTTTCTATCCCTCCATCTGTGTGTCATTCTCTATCCCTCCATCTGTGTCTCTCTCTCTATCCCTCCGTCTGTGTGTCTGTGTGTCTCTCTCTCTCTATCCCTCCGTCTGTGTGTCTCTCTCTATTTCTCAGTCTGTGTGTCTCTCTCTATCCCTTCGTCTGTGTGTCTCTCACACTATCCTTCCATCTGTGTTACTCTCTCTCTCTATCCCTCCGTCTGTGTGTCTCTCTCTATCCCTCCGTCTGTGTGTCTCACTCTCTATCTCTCCGTCTGTGTGGCTCTCCCTATCCCTCCGTCTGTCTCTCTCTCTCCATCCCTCCGTCTGTATGTCTCTCTCTATCCCTCCGTCTGTGTGTCTCTCTATCCCTCCGTTTGTGTGCCTCTCTCTATCTCTCCGTCTGTGTGTCTCTCTCTAGCCCTCCGTCTGTGTGTCTCTCTCTATCCCTCCGTCTGTGTGTGTCTCTTTCTATCCCTCCGTCTGTGTGTCTCTCTCTATCCCTCCGTCTGTGTGTCTCTCTCTATTCCTCTGTCTGTGTGTGTCTCTTTCTATCCCTCCGTCTGTGTGTCTCTCTATCCCTCCGTCTGTGTATGTCTCTCTCTATCCCTCCGTCTGTGTGTCTCTCTCTATCCCTCCGTCTGTGTGTCTCTCTCTATCCGGCCGTCTGTGTGTCTCTCTCTATCCTTCCGTCTGTGTGTCTCTATTTCTATCCCTCCGTCTGTGTGTCTCTCTATCCCTCCGTCTGTGTGTCTCTCTCTCTATCCCTCCGTCTGTGTGTCTCTCTCTATCCCTCCGTCTGTGTGTCTCTCTCTATCCCTCCGTCTGTGTGTCTCTCTTTATACCACTATCTGTGTGTGTCTCTCTATCCCTCCGTCTGTTTGTCTCTATCTATCCCTCCGTCTGTGTGTGTCTCTCTTTATCCCTCCGTCTGTGTGTGTCTCTCTTTATCCCTCCGTCTGTGTGTATCTCTCTATCCCTCCGTCTGTGTGTCTCTCTCTATCCCTCCGTCTGAGAGCCTCTCTCACTATCACTCCGTCTGTGTGTCTCTCTCAATCCCTCCGTCTGTGTGTCTCTCTCTATCCCTCCGTCTGTGTGTCTCTCTCTAACCCTCCGTCTGTGTGTCTCTCTCTATCTCTCCGTCTGTGTGTCTCTCTCTATCCCTCCGTCTGTGTGTCTCTCTCTATCCCACCCTCTGTGTGTCTCTCTCTCTATCTCTCCGTCTGTGTGTCTCTCTCTATCCCTACGTCTGTGTGTCTCTCTATATCCCACCGTCTGTGTGTCTCTCTCTATCCCTCCGTCTGTGTGTCTCTCTCTATCTCTCCGTCTGTGTGTCTCTCTCTAGCCCTCCGTCTGTGTGTCTCTCTCTATCCCTCCGTCTGTGTGTGTCTCTTTCTATCCCTCCGTCTGTGTGTCTCTCTCTATCCCTTCGTCTGTGTGCCTCTCTCTATTCCTCCGTCTGTGTGTGTCTCTTTCTATCCCTCCGTCTGTGTGTCTCTCTATCCCTCCGCCTGTGTATGTCTCTCTCTATCCCTCCGTCTGTGTGTCTCTCTCTATCCCTCCGTCTGTGTGTCTCTCTCTATCCGGCCGTCTGTGTGTCTCTATCTATCCTTCCGTCTGTGTGTCTCTATTTCTATCCCTCCGTCTGTGTGTCTCTCTATCCCTCCGTCTGTGTGTCTCTCTCTCTATCCCTCCGTCTGTGTGTCTCTCTCTATCCCTCCGTCTGTGTGTCTCTCTCTATCCCTCCGTCTGTGTGTCTCTCTCTATCCCTCCGTCTGTGTGTCTCTCTTTATACCACCATCTGTATGTGTCTCTCTATCCTTCCGTCTGTTTGTCTCTAACTATCCCTCCGTCTGTGTGTGTCTCTCTTTATCCCTCCGTCTGTGTGTATCTCTCTATCCCTCCGTCTGTGTGTCTCTCTCTATCCCTCCGTCTGAGAGCCTCTCTCACTATCACTCCGTCTGTGTGTGTCTCTCTATTCCTCCGTTTATGTGTCTCTCTCTCTATCCCTCCGTCTGTGTGTCTCTCTCTCTATCCCTCCGTCTGTGTGTCTCTCTCTATCCCTCCGTCTGTGTGTCTCTCTCTATCCCACCCTCTGTGAGTCTCTCTCTCAATCTCCCCGTCTGTGTGTCTCTCTCTATCCCTCCGTCTGTGTATCTCTCTCTATCCCTCCGTCTGTGTGTCTCTCTATCCCTCCGTCTGTGTGTGTCTCTTTCTATCCCTCCGTCTGTGTGTCTCTCTGATCCCTCCGTCTGTGTGTCTCTCTCTATTCCTCCGTCTGTGTGTGTCTCTTTCTATCCCTCCGTCTGTGTGTCTCTCTATCCCTCCCTCTGTGTGTGTCTCTATCTCCCCGTCTGTGCGTCTCTCTGATCCCTCCGCCTGTGTGTGTCTCTATCCCTCCGTCTGTGTATCTCTCTCTATCCCTCCGTCTGTGTGTCTCTCTATCCCTCCGTCTGTGTGTGTCTCTTTCTATCCCTCCGTCTGTGTGTCTCTCTGATCCCTCCGTCTGTGTGTCTCTCTCTATTCCTCCGTCTGTGTGTGTCTCTTTCTATCCCTCCGTCTGTGTGTCTCTCTATCCCTCCCTCTGTGTGTGTCTCTATCTCCCCGTCTGTGCGTCTCTCTGATCCCTCCGTCTGTGTGTCTCTCTATCCCTCCCTCTGTGTCTCTCTCTCTATCCCTCCGTCTGTGTGTCTCTCTCTATCCCTCCGTCTGTGTTTCTCTCTTTATCCCTCCGTCTGTGTGTCTCTTTTATTCCCTCCGTCTGTGTGTCTCTCTCTATCCCTCCGTCTGTGTGTCTCTCTCTCTATCCCTCCGTCTGTGTGCCTCTCTCTATCCCTCCGTCTGTGTGCCTCTCTCTATCCCTCCGTCTGTATGTCTCTATCTATCCCTCCGCCTGTGTGTCTCTCTCCATCCCTCCGTCTGTGTGTCTCTCTCTCTATCCCTCCGTCTGTGTGTCTCTCTCTATCCCTCCGACTGTGTGTGTCTCTCTATCCCTCCGTCTGTGTGACTCTCTCTCTATCCCTCCGTCTGTTTGTCTTTCTCTCTGTCCCTCCGTTTGTGTGTCTCTCTCTATCCCTCCGTCTGTGTCTCTCTCACTATCCCTCCGTCTGCGTGTGTCTCTCTAGCTCTCCGTCTGTGTGTCTTTCTCTATCCCTCCGTCTGTGTGTCTCTCTCTATCCCTCCGTCTGTGTGTCTCTCTCTATCTCTCCATCTGTGTGTGTCTCTCTAGCTCTCCGTGTGTGTCTCTCTCTCCATCCCGCCGTCTGTGTGTCTCTATCTATCCCTCCATCTGTGTGTCCCTCTCTCTATCCCTCCGTCTGTGTGTCTTTCTCTATCCCTCCGTCTGTGTCTCTCTCTCTATCCCTCCGTCTGTGTGTCTCTCTCTATCCATCCGTCTGTGTGTCTCTCTCTATCTCTCCGTCTGTGTCTCTCTCTCTATCCCTCCATCTGTGTGTCTTTCTCTATCCCTCCGTCTGTGTCTCTCTCTCTATCCCTCCGTCTGTGTGTCTCTCTCTATCCCTCCGTCTGTGTGTCTCTCTCTATCCCTCCGTCTGTATCTCTCTTTCTATCCCTCCATCTGTGTGTCTTTCTCTATCCCTCCATCTGTGTCTCTCTCTCTATCCCTCCGTCTGTGTGTCTCTCTCTATCCCTCCGTCTGTGTGTCTCTCTCTGTCCCTCGGTCTGTGTGTCTCTCTCTATCCCTCCGTCTGTGTGTCTCTCTCTATCCCTCCGTCGTGTGTCTCTCTCACTATCCCTCCGTCTGTGTGTCTCTCTCTCTCTATCCCTCCGTCTGTGTGTCTCTCTCTATTTCTCAGTCTGTGTGTCTCTCTCTATCCCTTCGTCTGTGTGTCTCTCACACTATCCTTCCATCTGTGTTACTCTCTCTCTCTATCCCTCCGTCTGTGTGTCTCTCTCTATCCCTCCGTCTGTGTGTCTCACTCTCTATCTCTCCGTCTGTGTGGCTCTCCCTATCCCTCCGTCTGTCTCTCTCTCTCCATCCCTCCGTCTGTATGTCTCTCTCTATCCCTCCGTCTGTGTGTCTCTCTATCCCTCCGTTTGTGTGCCTCTCTCTATCTCTCCGTCTGTGTGTCTCTCTCTAGCCCTCCGTCTGTGTGTCTCTCTCTATCCCTCCGTCTGTGTGTGTCTCTTTCTATCCCTCCGTCTGTGTGTCTCTCTCTATCCCTCCGTCTGTGTGTCTCTCTCTATTCCTCCGTCTGTGTGTGTCTCTTTCTATCCCTCCGTCTGTGTGTCTCTCTATCCCTCCGTCTGTGTATGTCTCTCTCTATCCCTCCGTCTGTGTGTCTCTCTCTATCCCTCCGTCTGTGTGTCTCTCTCTATCCGGCCGTCTGTGTGTCTCTCTCTATCCTTCCGTCTGTGTGTCTCTATTTCTATCCCTCCGTCTGTGTGTCTCTCTATCCCTCCGTCAGTGTGTCTCTCTCGCTATCCCTCCGTCTGTGTGTCTCTCTCTATCCCTCCGTCTGTGTGTCTCTCTCTATCCCTCCGTCTGTGTGTCTCTCTTTATACCACTATCTGTGTGTGTCTCTCTATCCCTCCGTCTGTTTGTCTCTATCTATCCCTCCGTCTGTGTGTGTCTCTCTTTATCCCTCCGTCTGTGTGTATCTCTCTATCCCTCCGTCTGTGTGTCTCTCTCTATCCCTCCGTCTGAGAGCCTCTCTCACTATCACTCCGTCTGTGTGTGTCTCTCTATTCCTCCGTTTGTGTGTGTCTCTCTCTATCCCTCCGTCTGTGTGTCTCTCTCTCTATCCCTCCGTCTGTGTGTCTCTCTCAATCCCTCCGTCTGTGTGTCTCTCTCTCTCCCTCCGTCTGTGTGTCTCTCTCTAACCCTCCGTCTGTGTGTCTCTCTCTATCTCTCCGTCTGTGTGTCTCTCTCTATCCCTCCGTCTGTGTGTCTCTCTCTATCCCACCCTCTGTGTGTCTCTCTCTCTATCTCTCCGTCTGTGTGTCTCTCTCTATCCCTACGTCTGTGTGTCTCTCTATATCCCACCGTCTGTGTGTCTCTCTCTATCCCTCCGTCTGTGTGTCTCTCTCTATCTCTCCGTCTGTGTGTCTCTCTCTAGCCCTCCGTCTGTGTGTCTCTCTCTATCCCTCCGTCTGTGTGTGTCTCTTTCTATCCCTCCGTCTGTGTGTCTCTCTCTATCCCTCCGTCTGTGTGCCTCTCTCTATTCCTCCGTCTGTGTGTGTCTCTTTCTATCCCTCCGTCTGTGTGTCTCTCTATCCCTCCGCCTGTGTATGTCTCTCTCTATCCCTCCGTCTGTGTGTCTCTCTCTATCCCTCCGTCTGTGTGTCTCTCTCTATCCGGCCGTCTGTGTGTCTCTCTCTATCCTTCCGTCTGTGTGTCTCTATTTCTATCCCTCCGTCTGTGTGTCTCTCTATCCCTCCGTCTGTGTGTCTCTCTCTCTATCCCTCCGTCTGTGTGTCTCTCTCTATCCCTCCGTCTGTGTGTCTCTCTCTATCCCTCCGTCTGTGTGTCTCTCTCTATCCCTCCGTCTGTATGTCTCTCTTTATACCACCATCTGTATGTGTCTCTCTATCCCTCCGTCTGTTTGTCTCTAACTATCCCTCCGTCTGTGTGTGTCTCTCTTTATCCCTCCGTCTGTGTGTATCTCTCTATCCCTCCGTCTGTGTGTCTCTCTCTATCCCTCCGTCTGAGAGCCTCTCTCACTATCACTCCGTCTGTGTGTGTCTCTCTATTCCTCCGTTTGTGTGTCTCTCTCTCTATCCCTCCGTCTGTGTGTCTCTCTCTCTATCCCTCCGTCTGTGTGTCTCTCTCTATCCCTCCGTCTGTGTGTCTCTCTCTATCCCACCCTCTGTGAGTCTCTCTCTCTATCTCTCCGTCTGTGTGTCTCTCTCTATCCCTACGTCTGTGTGTCTCTCTATATCCCTCCGTCTGTGTGTCTCTCTCTATCCCTCCGTCTGTGTGTCTCTCTCTATCCCTCCGTCTGTGTGTCTCTCTCTATCCCTCCGTCTGCGTGTCTCTCTCTATCCGGCCGTCTGTGTGTCTCTCTCTATCCTTCCGTCTGTGTGTCTCTCTCTATCCCTCCGTCTGTGTATCTCTCTCTATCCCTCCGTCTGTGTGTCTCTCTATCCCTCCGTCTGTGTGTGTCTCTTTCTATCCCTCCGTCTGTGTGTCTCTCTGATCCCTCCGTCTGTGTGTCTCTCTCTATTCCTCCGTCTGTGTGTGTCTCTTTCTATCCCTCCGTCTGTGTGTCTCTCTATCCCTCCCTCTGTGTGTGTCTCTATCTCCCCGTCTGTGCGTCTCTCTGATCCCTCCCTCTGTGTGTGTCTCTATCTCCCCGTCTGTGTGTCTTTCTCTATCCCTCCATCTGTGTCTCTCTCTCTATCCCTCCGTCTGTGTGTCTCTCTCTATCCCTCCGTCTGTGTTTCTCTCTTTATCCCTCCGTCTGTGTGTCTCTCTATCCCTCCGTCTGTGTGTCTCTATCTATCCCTCCGTCTGTGTGTCTCTCTCTATCCCTCCGTCTGTGTGTCTCTATCTATCCCTCCGTCTGTGTGCCTCTCTCTATCCCTCCGTCTGTGTGTCTCATTCTATCCCTCCGTCTGTGTGTCTCTCTCCATCCCTCCGTCTGTGTGTCTCTCTCTCTATCCCTCCGTCTGTGTGTCTCTCTCTATCCCTCCGTCTGTGTGTGTCTCGCAATCCCTCCGTCTGTGTGTGTCTCTCTCTATCTCTCCGTCTGTGTCTCTCTCTCTATCCCTCCGTCTGTGTGTCTCTCTCTATCCCTCCGTCTGTGTGTGTCTCGCAATCCCTCCGTCTGTGTGACTCTCTCTCTATCCCTCCGTCTGTTTGTCTTTCTCTCTATCCCTCCGTTTGTGTGTCTCTCTCTGTCCCTCCGTCTGTGTGTCTCTCTCCATCCCTCCGTCTGTGTCTCTCTCACTATCCCTCCGTCTGTGTGTGTCTCTCTAGCTCTCCGTCTGTGTGTCTCTCTCTATCCCTCCGTCTGTGTGTCTTTCTCTATCCCTCCGTCTGTGTGTCTCTCTCTATCTCTCCGTCTGTGTGTGTCTCTCTAGTTCTCCGTCTGTGTCTCTCTCTCTATCCCGCCGTCTGTGTGTCTCTATCTATCCCTCCATCTGTGTGTCTCTCTCTCTATCCCTCCGTCTGTGTCACTTTCTCTATCCCTCCGTCTGTGTCTCTCTCTCTATCTCTCCGTCTGTGTGTCTCTCTCTATCCCTCCGTCTGTGTGTCTCTCTCTATCCCTCCGACTGTGTCTCTCTCTCTATCCCTCCATCTGTGTGTCTTTCTCTATCCATCCGTCTGTGTCTCTCTCTCTATCCCTCCGTCTGTGTGGCTCTCTCTATCCCTCCATCTGTGTGTCTCTCTCTATCCCTCCGTCTGTATCTCTCTCTCTATCCCTCCATCTGTGTGTCTTTCTCTATCCCTCCATCTGTGTCTCTCTCTCTATCCCTCCGTCTGTGTGTCTCTCTCTATCCCTCCGTCTGTGTGTCTCTCTCTGTCCCTCGGTCTGTGTGTCTCTCTCTTTCCCTCCGTCTGTGTGTGTCTCTCTATCCCTCCGTCTGTGTGTCTCTCTCTAACCCTCCGTCTGTGTGTCTCTCTATCTCTCCGTCTGTGTGTCTCACTCTATCCCTCCGTCTGTGTGTCTCTCTCTATCCCACCCTCTGTGTGTCTCTCTCTATCCCTCCGTCTGTGTGTCTCTCTCTATCCCTCCGTCTATGTATCTCTCTCTATCCCTCCGTCTGTGTGTCTCTCTCTATCCCTCCGTCTGTATCTCTCTTTCTATCCCTCCATCTGTGTGTCTTTCTCTATCCCTCCATCTGTGTCTCTCTCTCTATCCCTCCGTCTGTGTGTCTCTCTCTATCCCTCCGTCTGTGTGTCTCTCTCTGTCCCTCGGTCTGTGTGTCTCTCTCTATCCCTCCGTCTGTGTGTCTCTCTCTATCCCTCCGACTGTGTGTATCTCTCTATCCCTCCGTCGTGTGTCTCTCTCACTATCCCTCCGTCTGTGTGTCTCTCTCTCTCTATCCCTCCGTCTGTGTGTCTCTCTCTATTTCTCAGTCTGTGTGTCTCTCTCTATCCCTTCGTCTGTGTGTCTCTCACACTATCCTTCCATCTGTGTTACTCTCTCTCTCTATCCCTCCGTCTGTGTGTCTCTCTCTATCCCTCCGTCTGTGTGTCTCACTCTCTATCTCTCCGTCTGTGTGGCTCTCCCTATCCCTCCGTCTGTCTCTCTCTCTCCATCCCTCCGTCTGTATGTCTCTCTCTATCCCTCCGTCTGTGTGTCTCTCTATCCCTCCGTTTGTGTGCCTCTCTCTATCTCTCCGTCTGTGTGTCTCTCTCTAGCCCTCCGTCTGTGTGTCTCTCTCTATCCCTCCGTCTGTGTGTGTCTCTTTCTATCCCTCCGTCTGTGTGTCTCTCTCTATCCCTCCGTCTGTGTGTCTCTCTCTATTCCTCCGTCTGTGTGTGTCTCTTTCTATCCCTCCGTCTGTGTGTCTCTCTATCCCTCCGTCTGTGTATGTCTCTCTCTATCCCTCCGTCTGTGTGTCTCTCTCTATCCCTCCGTCTGTGTGTCTCTCTCTATCCGGCCGTCTGTGTGTCTCTCTCTATCCTTCCGTCTGTGTGTCTCTATTTCTAACCCTCCGTCTGTGTGTCTCTCTATCCCTCCGTCTGTGTGTCTCTCTCTCTATCCCTCCGTCTGTGTGTCTCTCTCTATCCCTCCGTCTGTGTGTCTCTCTCTATCCCTCCGTCTGTGTGTCTCTCTTTATACCACTATCTGTGTGTGTCTCTCTATCCCTCCGTCTGTTTGTCTCTATCTATCCCTCCGTCTGTGTGTGTCTCTCTTTATCCCTCCGTCTGTGTGTATCTCTCTATCCCTCCGTCTGTGTGTCTCTCTCTATCCCTCCGTCTGAGAGCCTCTCTCACTATCACTCCGTCTGTGTGTGTCTCTCTATTCCTCCGTTTGTGTGTGTCTCTCTCTATCCCTCCGTCTGTGTGTCTCTCTCTCTATCCCTCCGTCTGTGTGTCTCTCTCAATCCCTCCGTCTGTGTGTCTCTCTCTCTCCCTCCGTCTGTGTGTCTCTCTCTAACCCTCCGTCTGTGTGTCTCTCTCTATCTCTCCGTCTGTGTGTCTCTCTCTATCCCTCCGTCTGTGTGTCTCTCTCTATCCCACCCTCTGTGTGTCTCTCTCTCTATCTCTCCGTCTGTGTGTCTCTCTCTATCCCTACGTCTGTGTGTCTCTCTATATCCCACCGTCTGTGTGTCTCTCTCTATCCCTCCGTCTGTGTGTCTCTATCTCTCCGTCTGTGTGTCTCTCTCTAGCCCTCCGTCTGTGTGTCTCTCTCTATCCCTCCGTCTGTGTGTGTCTCTTTCTATCCCTCCGTCTGTGTGTCTCTCTCTATCCCTCCGTCTGTGTGCCTCTCTCTATTCCTCCGTCTGTGTGTCTCTCTATCCCTCCGCCTGTGTATGTCTCTCTCTATCCCTCCGTCTGTGTGTCTCTCTCTATCCCTCCGTCTGTGTGTCTCTCTCTATCCGGCCGTCTGTGTGTCTCTCTCTATCCTTCCGTCTGTGTGTCTCTATTTCTATCCCTCCGTCTGTGTGTCTCTCTATCCCTCCGTCTGTGTGTCTCTCTCTCTATCCCTCCGTCTGTGTGTCTCTCTCTATCCCTCCGTCTGTGTGTCTCTCTCTATCCCTCCGTCTGTGTGTCTCTCTCTATCCCTCCGTCTGTGTGTCTCTCTTTATACCACCATCTGTATGTGTCTCTCTATCCCTCCGTCTGTTTGTCTCTAACTATCCCTCCGTCTGTGTGTGTCTCTCTTTATCCCTCCGTCTGTGTGTATCTCTCTATCCCTCCGTCTGTGTGTCTCTCTCTATCCCTCCGTCTGAGAGCCTCTCTCACTATCACTCCGTCTGTGTGTGTCTCTCTATTCCTCCGTTTGTGTGTCTCTCTCTCTATCCCTCCGTCTGTGTGTCTCTCTCTCTATCCCTCCGCCTGTGTGTCTCTCTCTATCCCTCCGTCTGTGTGTCTCTCTCTATCCCACCCTCTGTGAGTCTCTCTCTCTATCTCTCCGTCTGTGTGTCTCTCTCTATCCCTACGTCTGTGTGTCTCTCTATATCCCTCCGTCTGTGTGTCTCTCTCTATCCCTCCGTCTGTGTGTCTCTCTCTATCCCTCCGTCTGTGTGTCTCTCTCTATCCCTCCGTCTGCGTGTCTCTCTCTATCCGGCCGTCTGTGTGTCTCTCTCTATCCTTCCGTCTGTGTGTCTCTCTCTATCCCTCCGTCTGTGTATCTCTCTCTATCCCTCCGTCTGTGTGTCTCTCTATCCCTCCGTCTGTGTGTGTCTCTTTCTATCCCTCCGTCTGTGTGTCTCTCTGATCCCTCCGTCTGTGTGTCTCTCTCTATTCCTCCGTCTGTGTGTGTCTCTTTCTATCCCTCCGTCTGTGTGTCTCTCTATCCCTCCCTCTGTGTGTGTCTCTATCTCCCCGTCTGTGTGTCTTTCTCTATCCCTCCATCTGTGTCTCTCTCTCTATCCCTCCGTCTGTGTGTCTCTCTCTATCCCTCCATCTGTGTGTCTCTCTCTCTATCCCTCCATCTATGTGTGTCTCTCTTTTTCCCTCCGTCTGTGTGTCTCTCTATCCCTCCGTCTGTGTGCCTCTCTCTATCCCTCCGTCTGTGTCTCTCTCTCTATCCCTCCGTCTGTGTGTCTCATTCTATCCCTCCGTCTGTGTGTCTCTCTCTATCCCTCCGTCTGTGTGTCTCTCTCTCTATCCCTCCATCTGTGTGTCTCTCTCTATCCCTCCGTCTGTGTGTCTCATTCTATCCCTCCGTCTGTGTGTCTCTCTCTATCCCTCCGTCTGTGTGTCTCTCTCTCTATCCCTCCGTCTGTGTCTCTCTCTCTATCCCTCCGTCTGTGTGTCTCATTCTATCCCTCCGTCTGTGTGTCTCTCTCTATCCCTCCGTCTGTGTGTGTCTCTCTATCCCTCCGTCTGTGTGACTCTCTCTCTATCCCTCCGTCTGTTTGTCTTTCTCTCTGTCCCTCCGTTTGTGTGTCTCTCTCCATCCCTCCGTCTGTGTGTCTCTCTCTATCCCACCCTCTGTGTGTCTCTCTCTATCCCTCCGTCTGTGTGTCTCTCTCTATCCCTCCGTCTATGTATCTCTCTCTATCCCTCCGTCTGCGTGTCTCTCTCTATCCCTCCGTCTGTGTATCTCTCTCTATCCCTCCGTCTGTGTGTCTCTCTCTATCCCTCCGTCTGTGTGTCTCACTCTATCCCTCCGTCTGTGTGTCTCTCTCTATCCCACCCTCGGTGTGTCTCTCTCTATCCCTCCGTCTGTGTGTCTCTCTCTATCCCTCCGTCTGTGTGTCTCTCTCTAACCCTCCGTCTGTGTGTCTCTCTCTATCTCTCCGTCTGTGTGTCTCTCTCTATCCCTCCGTCTGTGTGTCTCTCTCTATCCCACCCTCTGTGAGTCTCTCTCTCTATCTCTCCGTCTGTGTGTCTCTCTCTATCCCTCCATCTGTGTCTCTCTCTCTATCCCTCCGTCTGTGTGTCTCTCTCTATCCCTCCGTCTGTGTGTCTCTCTCTATCCCTACGTCTGTGTGTCTCTCTATATCCCTCCGTCTGTGTGTCTCTCTCTATCCCTCCGTCTGTGTGTCTCTCTCTATCCCTCCGTCTGCGTGTCTCTCTCTATCCGGCCGTCTGTGTGTCTCTCTCTATCCTTCCGTCTGTGTGTCTCTCTCTATCGCTCCGTCTGTGTGTCTCTCTTTCTAACCCACCGTCTGTGTGTCTCTCTATCCCTCCGTCTGTGTGTGTCTCTTTCTATCCCTCCGTCTGTGTGTCTCTCTGATCCCTCCGTCTGTGTGTCTCTCTCTATTCCTCCGTCTGTGTGTGTCTCTTTCTATCCCTCCGTCTGTGTGTCTCTCTATCCCTCCCTCTGTGTGTGTCTCTATCTCCCCGTCTGTGCGTCTCTCTGATCCCTCCCTCTGTGTGTGTCTCTATCTCCCCGTCTGTGTGTCTTTCTCTATCCCTCCATCTGTGTCTCTCTCTCTATCCCTCCGTCTGTGTGTCTCTCTCTATCCCTCCGTCTGTGTTTCTCTCTTTATCCCTCCGTCTGTGTGTCTCTTTTATTCCCTCCGTCTGTGTGTCTCTCGCTATCCCTCCGTCTGTGTGTCTCTCTCTCTATCCTTCCGTCTGTGTGTCTCATTCTATCCCTCCGTCTGTGTGTCTCTCTATCCCTCCGTCTGTGTGTCTCTATCTATCCCTCCGTCTGTGTGCCTCTCTCTATCCCTCCGTCTGTGTCTCTCTCTCTATCCCTCCGTCTGTGTGTCTCATTCTATCCCTCCGTCTGTGTGTCTCTCTCCATCCCTCCGTCTGTGTGTCTCTCTCTCTATCCCTCCGTCTGTGTGTCTCTCTCTATCCCTCCGTCTGTGTGTGTCTCGCAATCCCTCCGTCTGTGTGTCTCTCTCTGTCCCTCTGTCTGTTTGTCTTTCTCTCTGTCCCTCCGTCTGTGTGTCTCTCTCTATCCCTCCGTCTGTGTCTCTCTCACTATCCCTCCGTCTGTGTGTGTCTCTCTAGCTCTCCGTCTGTGTGTCTCTCTCTATCCCTCCGTCTGTGTGTCTCTCTCTATCCCTCCGTCTGTGTGTCTCTCTCTATCTCTCCGTCTGTGTGTGTCTCTCTAGCTCTCCGTCTGTGTCTCTCTCTCTATCCCGCCGTCTGTGTGTCTCTATCTATCCCTCCATCTGTGTGTCTCTCTCTCTATCCCTCCGTCTGTGTCACTTTCTCTATCCCTCCGTCTGTGTCTCTCTCTCTATCTCTCCGTCTGTGTGTCTCTCTCTATCCCTCCGTCTGTGTGTCTCTCTCTATCCCTCCGTCTGTGTGTCTCTCTCTATCCCTCCATCTGTGTGTCTTTCTCTATCCCTCCGTCTGTGTCTCTCTCTCTATCCCTCCGTCTGTGTGTCTCTCTCTATCCCTCCATCTGTGTGTCTCTCTCTATCCCTCCATCTGTATCTCTCTCTCTATCCCTCCATCTGTGTGTCTTTCTCTATCCCTCCATCTGTGTCTCTCTCTCTATCCCTCCGTCTGTGTGTCTCTCTCTATCCCTCCGTCTGTGTGTCTCTCTCTGTCCCTCGGTCTGTGTGTCTCTCTCTTTCCCTCCGTCTGTGTGTGTCTCTCTATCCCTCCGTCTGTGTGTCTCTCTCTAACCCTCCGTCTGTGTGTCTCTCTATCTCTCCGTCTGTGTGTCTCACTCTATCCCTCCGTCTGTGTGTCTCTCTCTATCCCACCCTCTGTGTGTCTCTCTCTATCCCTCCGTCTGTGTGTCTCTCTCTATCCCTCCGTCTATGTATCTCTCTCTATCCCTCCGTCTGTGTGTCTCTCTCTATCCCTCCGTCTGTGTATCTCTCTCTATCCCTCCGTCTGTGTGTCTCTCTCTATCCCTCCGTCTGTGTGTCTCACTCTATCCCTCCGTCTGTGTGTCTCTCTCTATCCCACCCTCGGTGTGTCTCTCTCTATCCCTCCGTCTGTGTGTCTCTCTCTATCCCTCCGTCTGTGTGTCTCTCTCTAACCCTCCGTCTGTGTGTCTCTCTCTATCTCTCCGTCTGTGTGTCTCTCTCTATCCCTCCGTCTGTGTGTCTCTCTCTATCCCACCCTCTGTGAGTCTCTCTCTCTATCTCTCCGTCTGTGTGTCTCTCTCTATCCCTCCATCTGTGTCTCTCTCTCTATCCCTCCGTCTGTGTGTCTCTCTCTATCCCTCCGTCTGTGTGTCTCTCTCTATCACTACGTCTGTGTGTCTCTCTATATCCCTCCGTCTGTGTGTCTCTCTCTATCCCTCCGTCTGTGTGTCTCTCTCTATCCCTCCGTCTGTGTGTCTCTCTCTATCCCTCCGTCTGCGTGTCTCTCTCTATCCGGCCGTCTGTGTGTCTCTCTCTATCCTTCCGTCTGTGTGTCTCTCTCTATCGCTCCGTCTGTGTGTCTCTCTTTCTAACCCACCGTCTGTGTGTCTCTCTATCCCTCCGTCTGTGTGTCTCTCTCTATCGCTCCGTCTGTGTGTCTCTCTCTCTAACCCACCGTCTGTGTGTCTCTCTATCCCTCCGTCTGTGTGTGTCTCTTTCTATCCCTCCGTCTGTGTGTCTCTCTGATCCCTCCGTCTGTGTGTCTCTCTCTATTCCTCCGTCTGTGTGTGTCTCTTTCTATCCCTCCGTCTGTGTGTCTCTCTATCCCTCCCTCTGTGTGTGTCTCTATCTCCCCGTCTGTGCGTCTCTCTGATCCCTCCCTCTGTGTGTGTCTCTATCTCCCCGTCTGTGTGTCTTTCTCTATCCCTCCATCTGTTTCTCTCTCTCTATCCCTCCGTCTGTGTGTCTCTCTCTATCCTTCCGTCTGTGTTTCTCTCTTTATCCCTCCGTCTGTGTGTCTCTTTCTATCCCTCCGTCTGTGTGTCTCTTTCTATCCCTCCGTCTGTGTGTCTCTCTATCCCTCCGTCTGTGTGTCTCTATCTATCCCTCCGTCTGTGTGCCTCTCTCTATCCCTCCGTCTGTGTCTCTCTCTCTATCCCTCCGTCTGTGTGTCTCATTCTATCCCTCCGTCTGTGTGTCTCTCTCCATCCCTCCGTCTGTGTGTCTCTCTCTCTATCCCTCCGTCTGTGTGTCTCTATCTATCCCTCCGTCTGTGTGTCTCTCTCTATCCCTCCGTCTGTGTCTCTCTCTCTATCCCTCCGTCTGTGTGTGTCTCTCTCTATCCCTCCGTCTGTGTGTCTCTCTTTTTCCCTCCGTCTGTGTGTCTCTCTATCCCTCCGTCTGTGTGTCTCTCACTATCCCTCCGTCTGTTTGTCTTTCTCTCTGTCCCTCCGTCTGTGTGTCTCTCTCTGTCCCTCTGTCTGTTTGTCTCTCTCTATCCCTGCGTCTGTGTGTGTCTCTCTGTCCCTCCGTCTGTGTGTCTCTCTCTATCCCTCCGTTTGTGTGTGTCTCTCTGTCCCTCCGTCTGTGTGTCTCTCTCCATCCCTCCGTCTGTGTCTCTCTCACTATCCCTCCGTCTGTGTGTGTCTCTAGCTCTCCGTCTGTGTGTCTCTCTCTATCCCTCCGTCTGTGTGTCTCTCTCTATCCCTCCGTCTGTGTGTCTCTCTCTATCTCTCCGTCTGTGTGTGTCTCTCTAGTTCTCCGTCTGTGTCTCTCTCTCTATCCCGCCGTCTGTGTGTCTCTATCTATCCCTCCATCTGTGTGTCTCTCTCTCTATCCCTCCGTCTGTGTCACTTTCTCTATCCCTCCGTCTGTGTGTCTCTCTCTATCTCTCCGTCTGTGTGTCTCTCTCTATCCCTCCGTCTGTGTGTCTCTCTCTATCCCTCCGTCTTTGTCTCTCTCTCTATCCCTCCATCTGTGTGTCTTTCTCTATCCCTCCGTCTGTGTCTCTCTCTCTATCCCTCCGTCTGTGTGTCTCTCTCTATCCCTCCATCTGTGTGTCTCTCTCTATCCCTCCGTCTGTATCTCTCTCTCTATCCCTCCATCTGTGTGTCTTTCTCTATCCCTCCATCTGTGTCTCTCTCTCTATCCCTCCGTCTGTGTGTCTCTCTCTATCCCTCCGTCTGTGTGTCTCTCTCTGTCCCTCGGTCTGTGTGTCTCTCTCTTTCCCTCCGTCTGTGTGTGTCTCTCTATCCCTCCGTCTGTGTGTCTCTCTCTAACCCTCCGTCTGTGTGTCTCTCTATCTCTCCGTCTGTGTGTCTCACTCTATCCCTCCGTCTGTGTGTCTCTCTCTATCCCACCCTCTGTGTGTCTCTCTCTATCCCTCCGTCTGTGTGTCTCTCTCTATCCCTCTGTCTGTGTATCTCTCTCTATCCCTCCGTCTGTGTGTCTCTCTCTATCCCTCCGTCTGTGTATCTCTCTCTATCCCTCCGTCTGTGTGTCTCTCTCTATCCCTCCGTCTGTGTGTCTCACTCTATCCCTCCGTCTGTGTGTCTCTCTCTATCCCACCCTCGGTGTGTCTCTCTCTATCCCTCCGTCTGTGTGTCTCTCTCTATCCCTCCGTCTGTGTATCTCTCTCTATCCCTCCGTCTGTGTGTCTCTCTCTATCCCTCCGTCTGTGTATCTCTCTCTATCACTCCGTCTGTGTGTGTCTCTTTCTATCCCATCCGTCTGTGTGTCTCTCTCTATCCCTCCGTCTGTGTGTCTCTCTATATCCCTCCGTCTGTGTGTGTCTCTTTCTATCCCATCCGTCTGTGTGTCTCTCTCTATCCCTCCGTCTGTGTATCTCTCGCTATCCCTCCGTCTGTGTCTCTCTCTCTATCCCTCCGTCTGTGTGTCTCTCTCTATCCCCCCGTCTGTGTGTCTCTATCTATCCCTCCATCTGTGTGTGTCTCTCTCTATCCCTCCGTCTGTGTGTCTCTCTCTATCCCTCCGTCTGTGTGTCTCTCTCTATCCCTCCGTCTGTGTCTCTCTCTCTATCCCTCCGTCTGTGTGTCTCTCTCTATCCCTCCGTCTGTGTGTCTCTCTCTATCCCTCCGTCGTGTTTCTCACTCTCTATCCCTCGACTGTGTGTCTCACTCTCTATCTCTCCGTCTGTGTGGCTCTCCCTACCCTCCGTCTGTCTCTCTCTCTCCATCCCTCCGTCTCTATGTCTCTCTCTATCCCTCCATCTGTGTGTCTCTCTATCCCTCCGTTTGTGTGTCTCTCTCTATCTCTCCGTCTGTGTGGCTCTCTCTAGCCCTCCGTCTGTGTGTCTCTCTCTATCCCTGCGTCTGTGTGTGTCTCTTTCTATCCCTCCGTCTGTGTGTCTCTCTCTATCCCTCCATCTGTGTGTCTCTCTCTATTCCTCCGTCTGTGTGTGTCTCTTTCTATCCCTCCGTCTGTGTGTCTCTGTATCCCTCCCTCTGTGTGTGTCTCTCTCTATCTCTCCGTCTGTGTGTCTCTCTCTATCTCTCCGTCTGTGTGTCTCTCTCTATCCCTCCGTCTGTGTGTCTCTCGCTATGCCTCCGTCTGTGTGTCTCTCTGTTCCCTCCGTCTGTGTGTCTCTCTGTATCCCTCCGTCTGTGTGTCTCTCTCTATCTCTCCGCCTATGTGTCTCTCTCTATCCCTCGGTCTGTGTGTCTCTCTCTCTATCCCTCCGTCTGTGTGTCTGTCTCTATCTCTCCGTCTGTGTGTCTCTCTCTATCCTTCCGTCTGTGTGTCTCCCTCTATCCCACCGTCTGTGTGTCTCTCTCTATCTCTCCGTCTGTATGTCTCTCTCCATCTCTCCATCTGTGTGTCTCTCTCTATCCCTCCGTCTGTGTGTCTCTCTCTATCCCACCCTCTGTGTGTCTCTCTCTATCTCTCCGTCTGTGTGTCTCTCTCTATCCCACCGTCTGTGTGTCTCTCTCTATCTCTCCGTCTATGTGTCTCTCTCTATCCCACCGTCTGTGTGTCTCTCTCTATCCCTCCGCCTGTGTGTCTCAGTCTCTATCTCTCCGTCTGTGTGTCTCACTCTCTATCCCTCCGTCTGTGTGTCTCTCTCATTCCCTCCTCTGTGTGTCTCTCTCTATCCCTCCGTCTGTGTGTCTCTCTCTATCCCTCCGTCTGTTTGTCTCTCTCTATCCCTCCGTCTGTGTATCTCTCTCTATCCCTCCGTCTGTGTGTCTCTCTCTATCCCTCCGTCTGTGTATCTCTCTCTATCCCTCCGTCTGTTTGTCTCTCTCTAGCCCTCCGTCTGTGTGGCTCTCTCTATCCCTCCGTCTGTTTGTCTCTCTCTCTATCCCTCCGTCTGTGTGTCTCTCTCTATCCCTCCGCCTGTGTGTGTCTCTATCTATCCCTCCGTCTGTTTGTCTCTCTCTATCCCTCCGTCTGTGTGTGTCTCTCTATCCCTCCGTCTGTGTGTCTCTCTCTCTCTGTCCCGCCATCTGTGTGTCTCTATCTATCCCTCCATCTGTGTGTCTCTCTCTCTATCCCTCCTTCTGTATGTCTTTCTCTATGCCTCCGTCTGTGTCTCTCTCTCTATCCCTCCGTCTGTGTGTCTCTCTCTATCCCTCCGTCTGTGTGTCTCTCTCTATCCCTCCGTCTGTGTCTCTCTCTCTATCCCTCCGTCTGTGTGTCTCTCTCTCTATCCCTACGTCTGTGTGTCTTTCTCTATCCCTCCATCTGTGTCTCTCTCTCTATCCCTCCGTCTGTGTGTCTCTCTCTATCCCTCCGTCTGTGTATCTCTCTCTATCCCTCCGTCTGTGTGTCTCTCTCTATCCCTCCGTCTGTGTATCTCTCTCTATCCCTCCGTCTGTGTGTCTCTCTCTATCCCTCCGTCTGTGTGTCTCACTCTATCCCTCCGTCTGTGTGTCTCTCTCTATCCCACCCTCGGTGTGTCTCTCTCTATCCCTCCGTCTGTGTGTCTCTCTCTATCCCTCCGTCTGTGTATCTCTCTCTATCCCTCCGTCTGTGTGTCTCTCTCTATCCCTCCGTCTGTGTATCTCTCTCTATCCCTCCGTCTGTGTGTGTCTCTTTCTATCCCATCCGTCTGTGTGTCTCTCTCTATCCCTCCGTCGTGTGTCTCACTCTCTATCCCTCCGTCTGTGTGTCTCACTCTCTATCTCTCCGTCTGTGTGGCTCTCTCTATCCCTCCGTCTGTCTCTCTCTCTCCATCCCTCCGTCTGTGTGTCTCTCTCTATCCCTCCGTCTGTGTGGCTCTCTCTATCCCTCCGTCTGTGTGTCTCTCTATCCCTCCGTCTGTGTGTCTCTCTCTATCCCTCCGTCTGTGTGTCTCTCTCTATCCCTCCGTCTGTGTGTCTCTCTCTATTCCGCGGTCTGTGTGTCTCTATCTATCCCTCCATCTGTGTGTCTCTCTCTCTATCCCTCCGTCTGTGTGTCTTCCTCTATCCCGCCGTGTGTGTCTCTCTCTATTCCTCCGTCTGTGTGTCTCTCTCTCTATCTCTCCGTCTGTGTGTCTCTCTCTATCCCTCCGTCTGTGTGTCTCTCTCTCTATCTCTCCGTCTGTGTGTCTCTCTCCGTCTCTCCGTCTGTGTGTCTCTCTCTATCCCTCCGTCTGTGTGTCTCTCTCTATCCCTCCGTCTGTATGTCTCTCTCTATCCCTCCGTCTGTGTGTCTCTCTCTATCCCTCCGTCGTGTTTCTCACTCTCTATCCCCCCGACTGTGTGTCTCACTCTCTATCTCTCCGTCTGTGTGGCTCTCTCTATCCCTCCGTCTGTCTCTCTCTCTCCATCCCTCCGTCTGTATGTCTCTCTATCCCTCCATCTGTGTGTCTCTCTATCCCTCTGTTTGTGTGTCTCTCTATCCCTCCGTCTGTGTATGTCTCTCTCTATCCCTCCGTCTGTGTGTCTCTCTCTATCCCTCCGTCTGTGTGTCTCTCTCTATCCGGCCGTCTGTGTGTCTCTCTCTATCCTTCCGTCTGTGTGTCTCTATTTCTATCCCTCCGTCTGTGTGTCTCTCTATCCCTCCGTCTGTGTGTCTCTCTCTCTATCCCTCCGTCTGTGTGTCTCTCTCTATCCCTCCGTCTGTGTGTCTCTCTCTATCCCTCCGTCTGTGTGTCTCTCTCTATCCCTCCGTCTGTGTGTCTCTCTTTATACCACCATCTGTGTGTGTCTCTCTATCCCTCCGTCTGTTTGTCTCTATCTATCCCTCCGTCTGTGTGTGTCTCTCTTTATCCCTCCGTCTGTGTGTATCTCTCTATCCCTCCGTCTGTGTGTCTCTCTCTATCCCTCCGTCTGAGAGCCTCTCTCACTATCACTCCGTCTGTGTGTGTCTCTCTATTCCTCCGTTTGTGTGTGTCTCTCTCTATCCCTCCGTCTGTGTGTCTCTCTGCCTATCCCTCCGTCTGTGTGTCTCTCTCTATCCCTCCGTCTATGTGTCTCTCTCTATCCCTACGTCTGTGTGTCTCTCTCTAACCCTCCGTCTGTGTGTCTCTCTCTATCTCTCCGTCTGTGTGTCTCTCTCTATCCCTCCGTCTGTGTGTCTCTCTCTATCCCACCCATTGTGTGTCTCTCTCTCTATCTCTCCGTCTGTGTGTCTCTCTCTATCCCTACGTCTGTGTGTCTCTCTATATCCCACCGTCTGTGTGTCTCTCTCTATCCCTCCGTCAGTGTGTCTCTCTCTATCTCTCCGTCTGTGTGTCTCTCTCTAGCCCTCCGTCTGTGTGTCTCTCTCTATCCCTCCGTCTGTGTGTGTCTCTTTCAATCCCTCCGTCTGTATGTCTCTCTCTATCCCTCCGTCTGTGTGTCTCTCTCTATTCCTCCGTCTGTGTGTGTCTCTTTCTATCCCTCCGTCTGTGTGTCTCTCTCTATCCCTCCGTCTGTGTGTCTCTCTTTATACCACCATCTGTGTGTGTCTCTCTATCCCTCCGTCTGTTTGTCTCTATCTATCCCTCCGTCTGTGTGTGTCTCTCTTTATCCCTCCGTCTGTGTGTATCTCTCTATCCCTCCGTCTGTGTGTCTCTCTCTATCCCTCCGTCTGAGAGCCTCTCTCACTATCACTCCGTCTGTGTGTGTCTCTCTATTCCTCCGTTTGTGTGTGTCTCTCTCTATCCCTCCGTCTGTGTGTCTCTCTGCCTATCCCTCCGTCTGTGTGTCTCTCTCTATCCCTCCGTCTATGTGTCTCTCTCTATCCCTACGTCTGTGTGTCTCTCTCTAACCCTCCGTCTGTGTGTCTCTCTCTATCTCTCCGTCTGTGTGTCTCTCTCTATCCCTCCGTCTGTGTGTCTCTCTCTATCCCACCCATTGTGTGTCTCTCTCTCTATCTCTCCGTCTGTGTGTCTCTCTCTATCCCTACGTCTGTGTGTCTCTCTATATCCCACCGTCTGTGTGTCTCTCTCTATCCCTCCGTCAGTGTGTCTCTCTCTATCTCTCCGTCTGTGTGTCTCTCTCTAGCCCTCCGTCTGTGTGTCTCTCTCTATCCCTCCGTCTGTGTGTGTCTCTTTCAATCCCTCCGTCTGTATGTCTCTCTCTATCCCTCCGTCTGTGTGTCTCTCTCTATTCCTCCGTCTGTGTGTGTCTCTTTCTATCCCTCCGTCTGTGTGTCTCTCTATCCCTCCGTCTGTGTATGTCTCTCTCTATCCCTCCGTCTGTGTGTCTCTCTCAATCCCTCCGTCTGTGTGTCTCTCTCTATCCGGCCGTCTGTGTGTCTCTCTCTATCCTTCCGTCTGTGTGTCTCTATTTCTATCCCTCCGTCTGTGTGTCTCTCTATCCCTCCGTCTGTGTGTCTCTCTCTCTATCCCTCCGTCTGTGTGTCTCTCTCTATCCCTCCGTCTGTGTGTCTCTCTCTATCCCTCCGTCTGTGTGTCTCTCTCTATCCCTCCGTCTGTGTGTCTCTCTTTATACCACCATCTGTATGTGTCTCTCTATCCCTCCGTCTGTTTGTCTTTAACTATCCCTCCGTCTGTGTGTGTCTCTCTTTATCCCTCCGTCTGTGTGTATCTCTCTATCCCTCCGTCTGTGTGTCTCTCTCTATCCCTCCGTCTGAGAGCCTCTCTCACTATCACTCCGTCTGTGTGTGTCTCTCTATTCCTCCGGTTGTGTGTCTCTCTCTCTATCCCTCCGTCTGTGTGTCTCTCTCTCTATCCCTCCGTCTGTGTGTCTCTCTCTATCCCTCCGTCAGTGTGTCTCTCTCTATCCCTCCGTCTGTGTGTCTCTCTCTAACCCTCCGTCTGTGTGTCTCTCTCTATGTCTCCGTCTGTGTGTCTCTCTCTATCCCTCCGTCTGTGTGTCTCTCTCTATCCCACCCTCTGTGAGTCTCTCTCTCTATCTCTCCGTCTGTGTGTCTCTCTCTATCCCTACGTCTGTGTGTCTCTCTATATCCCTCCGTCTGTGTGTCTCTCTCTATCCCTCCGTCTGTGTGTCTCTCTCTATCCCTCCGTCTGTGTGTCTCTCTCTATCCCTCCGTCTGTGTGTCTCTCTCTATCCGGCCGTCTGTGTTTCTCTCTCTATCCTTCCGTCTGTGTGTCTCTCTATATCCCTCCGTCTGTGTGTCTCTCTTTCTAACCCACCGTCTGTGTGTCTCTCTATCCCTCCGTCTGTGTGTGTCTCTTTCTAACCCACCGTCTGTGTGTCTCTCTATCCCTCCGTCTGTGTGTGTCTCTCTTTATCCCTCCGTCTGTGTGTATCTCTCTATCCCTCCGTCTGTGTGTCTCTCTCTATCCCTCCGTCTGAGAGCCTCTCTCACTATCACTCCGTCTGTGTGTGTCTCTCTATTCCTCCGTTTGTGTGTCTCTCTCTCTATCCCTCCGCCTGTGTGTCTCTCTCTCTATCCCTCCGTCTGTGTGTCTCTCTCTATCCCTCCGTCAGTGTGTCTCTCTCTATCCCTCCGTCTGTGTGTCTCTCTCTAACCCTCCGTCTGTGTGTCTCTCTCTATCTCTCCGTCTGTGTGTCTCTCTATATCCCTCCGTCTGTGTGTCTCTCTCTATCCCACCCTCTGTGAGTCTCTCTCTCTATCTCTCCGTCTGTGTGTCTCTCTCTATCCCTACGTCTGTGTGTCTCTCTATATCCCTCCGTCTGTGTGTCTCTCTCTATCCCTCCGTCTGTGTGTCTCTCTCTATCCCTCCGTCTGTGTGTCTCTCTCTATCTCTCCGTCTGTGTGTCTCTCTCTATCCCTACGTCTGTGTGTCTCTCTATATCCCTCCGTCTGTGTGTCTCTCTCTATCCCTCCGTCTGTGTGTCTCTCTCTATCCCTCCGTCTGTGTGTCTCTCTCTATCCGGCCGTCTGTGTGTCTCTCTCTATCCCTACGTCTGTGTGTCTCTCTATATCCCTCCGTCTGTGTGTCTCTCTTTCTAACCCACCGTCTGTGTGTCTCTCTATCCCTCCGTCTGTGTGTGTCTCTTTCTATCCCTCCGTCTGTGTGTCTCTCTGATCCCTCCGTCTGTGTGTCTCTCTCTATTCCTCCGTCTGTGTGTGTCTCTTTCTATCCCTCCGTCTGTGTGTCTCTCTCTATCCCTCCGTCTGTGTGTCTCTCTATCCCTCCCTCTGTGTGTGTCTCTATCTCCCCGTCTGTGCGTCTCTCTGATCCCTCCCTCTGTGTGTGTCTCTACCCCTCCGTCTGTGTGTTTCTCTCTCTATCCCTCCGTCTGTATGTCTCTCTCTATCCCTCCGTCTGTGTGACTCTCTCTCTATCCCTCCGTCTGTTTGTCTTTCTCTCTGTCCCTCCGTCTGTCTGTCTCTCTCCATCCCTCCGTCTGTGTCTCTCTCACTATCCCTCCGTATGTGTGTGTCTCTCTAGCTCTCTGTCTGTGTGTCTCTTTCTATCCCTCCGTCTGTGTGTCTCTCTCTATCCCTCCGTCTGTGTGTCTCTCTCTATCTCTCTGTCTGTGTGTGTCTCTCTAGCTCTCCGTCTGTATCTCTCTCTCTATCCCGCCGTCTGTGTGTCTCTATCTATCCCTCCATCTGTGTGTCTCTCTCTCTATCCCTCCGTCTGTGTGTCTTTCTCTATCCCTCCGTCTGTGTGTTCCTCTCTATCCCTCCGTCTGTGTCTCTCTCTCTATCCCTCCATCTGTGTGTCTTTCTCTATCCCTCCGTCTGTGTCTCTCTCTCTATCCCTCCGTCTGTGTGTCTCTCTCTATCCCTCCATCTGTGTGTCTCTCTCTATCCCTCCGTCTGTATCTCTCTCTCTATCCCTCCATCTGTGTGTCTTTCTCTATCCCTCCATCTGTGTCTCTCTCTCTATCCCTCCGTCTGTGTGTCTCTCTCTATCCCTCCGTCTGTGTGTCTCTCTCTGTCCCTCGGTCTGTGTGTCTCTCTCTTTCCCTCCGTCTGTGTGTGTCTCTCTATTCCTCCGTCTGTGTGTCTCTCTCTAACCCTCCGTCTGTGTGTCTCTCTATCTCTCCATCTGTGTGTCTCACTCTATCCCTCCGTCTGTGTGTCTCTCTCTATCCCACCCTCTGTATGTCTCTCTCTATCCCTCCGTCTGTGTGTCTCTCTCTATCCCTCCGTCTGTGTATCTCTCTCTATCCCTCCGTCTGTGTGTCTCTCTCTATCCCTCCGTCTGTGTATCTCTCTCTATCCCTCCGTCTGTGTGTCTCTCTCTATCCCTCCGTCTGTGTGTCTCACTCTATCCCTCCGTCTGTGTGTCTCTCTCTATCCCACCCTCTGTGTGTCTCTCTCTATCACTCCGTCTGTGTGTCTCTCTCTATCCCTCCGTCTGTGTATCTCTCTCTATCCCTCCGTCTGTGTGTCTCTCTCTATCCCTCCGTCTGTTTATCTCTCTCTATCCCTCCGTCTGTGTGTGTCTCTTTCTATCCCATCCGTCTGTGTGTCTCTCTCTATCCCTCCGTCTGTGTGTCTCTCTATATCCCTCCGTCTGTGTGTGTCTCTTTCTATCCCATCCGTCTGTGTGTCTCTCTCTATCCCTCCGTCTGTGTATCTCTCTCTATCCCTCCGTCTGTGTCTCTCTCTCTATCCCTCCGTCTGTGTGTCTCTCTCTATCCCCCCGTCTGTGTGTCTCTCTCTATCCCTCCGTCTGTTTGTCCCTCTCTAGCCCTCCGTCTGTGTGTCTCTCTCTATCCCTCCGTCTGTGTGTCTCTCTCTCTATCCCTCCGTATGTGTGTCTCTCTCTATCCCTCCGCCTGTGTGTGTCTCTATCTATCCCTCCGTCTGTTTGTCTCTCTCTATCCCTCCGTCTGTGTGTCTCTCTCTACCCCTCCGTCTGTGTGTGTCTCTCTATCCCTCCGTCTGTGTGTCTCTCTCTCTCTATCCCGCCGTCTGTGTGTCTCCATCTATCCCTCCATCTGTGTGTCTCTCTCTCTATCCCTCCGTCTGTGTGTCTCTCTCTATCCCTCCGTCTGTGTGTCTCTCTCTATCCCTCCGTCGTGTTTCTCACTCTCTATCCCTCCGACTGTGTGTCTCACTCTCTATCTCTCCGTCTGTGTGGCTCTCCCTATCCCTCCGTCTATCTCTCTCTCTCCATCCCTCCGTCTGTATGTCTCTCTCTATCCCTCCATCTGTGTGTCTCTCTATCCCTCCGTTTGTGTGTCTCTCTCTATCTCTCCGTCTGTGTGGCTCTCTCTAGCCCTCCGTCTGTGTGTCTCTCTCTATCCCTGCGTCTGTGTGTGTCTCTTTCTATCCCTCCGTCTGTGTGTCTCTCTCTATCCCTCCATCTGTGTGTCTCTCTCTATTCCTCCGTCTGTGTGTGTCTCTTTCCATCCCTCCGTCTGTGTGTCTCTCTCTATCTCTCCGTCTGTGTGTCTCTCTCTATCTCTCCGTCTGTGTGTCTCTCGCTATGCCTCCGTCTGTGTGTCTCTCTTGTTCCCTCCGTCTGTGTGTCTCTCTGTATCCCTCCGTCTGTGTGTCTCTCTCTATCTCTCCGCCTGTGTGTCTCTCTCTATCCCTCGGTCTGTGTGTCTCTCTCTCTATCCCTCCGTCTGTGTGTCTGTCTCTATCTCTCCGTCTGTGTGTCTCTCTCTATCCTTCCGTCTGTGTGTCTCCCTCTATCCCACCGTCTGTGTGTCTCTCTCTATCTCTCCGTCTGTATGTCTCTCTCCATCTCTCCATCTGTGTGTCTCTCTCTATCCCTCCGTCTGTGTGTCTCTCTCTATCCCACCCTCTGTGTGTCTCTCTCTATCTCTCCGTCTGTGTGTCTCTCTCTATCCCACCGTCTGTGTGTCTCTCTCTATCTCTCCGTCTGTGTGTCTCTCTCTATCCCACCGTCTGTGTGTCTCTCTCTATCCCTCCGCCTGTGTGTCTCAGTCTCTATCTCTCCGTCTGTGTGTCTCACTCTCTATCCCTCCGTCTGTGTGTCTCCCTCATTCCCTCCTCTGTGTGTCTCTCTCTATCCCTCCGTCTGTGTGTCTCTCTCTATCCCTCCATCTGTTTGTCTCTCTCTATCCCTCCGTCTGTGTATCTCTCTCTATCCCTCCGTCTGTGTGTCTCTCTCTATCCCTCCGTCTGTGTATCTCTCTCTATCCCTCCGTCTGTTTGTCTCTCTCTAGCCCTCCGTCTGTGTGGCTCTCTCTATCCCTCCGTCTGTTTGTCTCTCTCTCTATCCCTCCGTCTGTGTGTCTCTCTCTATCCCTCCGCCTGTGTGTGTCTCTATCTATCCCTCCGTCTGTTTGTCTCTCTCAATCCCTCCGTCTGTGTGTGTCTCTCTATCCCTCCGTCTGTGTGTCTCTCTCTCTCTGTCCCGCCATCTGTGTGTCTCTATCTATCCCTCCATCTGTGTGTCTCTCTCTCTATCCCTCCTTCTGTATGTCTTTCTCTATCCCTCCGTCTGTGTCTCTCTCTCTATCCTTCCGTCTGTGTGTCTCTCTCGATCCCTCCGTCTGTGTGTCTCTCTCTATCCCTCCGTCTGTGTCTCTCTCTCTATCCCTCCGTCTGTGTGTCTCTCTCTCTATCCCTCCGCCTGTGTGTCTTTCTCTATCCCTCCATCTGTGTCTCTCTCTCTATCCCTCCGTCTGTGTGTCTCTCTCTAGCCCTCCGTCTGTGTGTCTCTCTCTATCCCTCCGTCTGTGTGTCTTTCTCTATCCCTCCATCTGAGTCTCTCTCTCTCTATCCCTCCGTCTGTGTGTCTCTCTCTATCCCTCCGTCTGTGTGTCTCTCTCTATCCCTCCGTCTGTGTGTCTCTCTCTGTCCTTCCGTCTGTGTGTCTCTCTCTATCCCTCCGTCTGTGTGTCTCTCTCTATCCCTCCGTCGTGTGTCTCTCGCACTGTCCCTCCGTCTGTGTGTCTCTCTCTCTCTATCCCTCCGTCTGTGTGTCTCTCTCTATCCCTCCGTCGTGTGTCTCACTCTCTATCCCTCCGTCTGTGTGTCTCACTCTCTATCTCTCCGTCTGTGTGGCTCTCTCTATCCCTCCGTCTGTCTCTCTCTCTCCATCCCTCCGTCTGTATGTCTCTCTCTATCCCTCCGTCTGTGTGTCTCTCTATCCCTCCGTCTGTGTGTCTCTCTCTATCCCTCCGTCTGTGTGTCTCTCTCTCTCTATTCCGCGGTCTGTGTGTCTCTATCTATCCCTCCATCTGTGTGTCTCTCTCTCTATCCCTCCGTCTGTGTGTCTTCCTCTATCCCGCCGTGTGTGTCTCTCTCTATTCCTCCGTCTGTGTGTCTCTCTCTATCCCTCCGTCTGTGTGTCTCTCTCTCTATCTCTCCGTCTGTGTGTCTCTCTCCATCTCTCCGTCTGTGTGTCTCTCTCTATCCCTCCGTCTGTGTGTCTCTCTCTATCCCTCCGTCTGTATGTCTCTCTCTATCCCTCCGTTTGTGTGTCTCTCTCTATCCCTCCGTCGTGTTTCTCACTCTCTATCCCTCCGACTGTGTGTCTCACTCTCTATCTCTCCGTCTGTGTGGCTCTCTCTATCCCTCCGTCTGTCTCTCTCTCTCCATCCCTCCGTCTGTATGTCTCTCTATCCCTCCATCTGTGTGTCTCTCTATCCCTCCGTTTGTGTGTCTCTCTCTATCTCTCCGTCTGTGTGGCTCTCTCTAGCCCTCCGTCTGTGTGGCTCTCTCTATCCCTGCGTCTGTGTGTGTCTCTTTCTATCCCTCCGTCTGTGTGTCTCTCTCTGTCCCTCCGTCTGTGTCTCTCTCTCTATCCCTCCGTCTGTGTGTCTCTCTCTATCCCTCCATCGTGTTTCTCACTCTCTATCCCTCCGACTGTGTGTCTCACTCTCTATCTCTCCATCTGTGTGGCTCTCTCTATCCCTCCGTCTGTCTCTCTCTCTCCATCCCTCCGTCTGTATGTCTCTCTATCCCTCCATCTGTGTGTCTCTCTATCCCTCCGTTTGTGTGTCTCTCTCTATCTCTCCGTCTGTGTGGCTCTCTCTAGCCCTCCGTCTGTGTGGCTCTCTCTATCCCTGCATCTGTGTGTGTCTCTTTCTATCCCTCCGTCTGTGTGTCTCTCTCTATCCCTCCGTCTGTGTGTCTCTCTCTATCTCTCTGTCTGTGTGTGTCTCTCTAGCTCTCCGTCTGTATCTCTCTCTCTATCCCGCCGTCTGTGTGTCTCTATCTATCCCTCCATCTGTGTGTCTCTCTCTCTATCCCTCCGTCTGTGTGTCTTTCTCTATCCCTCCGTCTGTGTGTTCCTCTCTATCCCTCCGTCTGTGTCTCTCTCTCTATCCCTCCATCTGTGTGTCTTTCTCTATCCCTCCGTCTGTGTCTCTCTCTCTATCCCTCCGTCTGTCTGTCTCTCTCTATCCCTCCATCTGTGTGTCTCTCTCTATCCCTCCGTCTGTATCTCTCTCTATCCCTCCATCTGTGTGTCTTTCTCTATCCCTCCATCTGTGTCTCTCTCTCTATCCCTCCGTCTGTGTGTCTCTCTCTATCCCTCCGTCTGTGTGTCTCTCTCTATCCCACCGTCTGTGTGTCTCTCTCTATCTCTCCGTCTGTGTGTCTCTCTCTATCCCACCGTCTGTGTGTCTCTCTCTATCCCTCCGCCTGTGTGTCTCAGTCTCTATCTCTCCGTCTGTGTGTCTCACTCTCTATCCCTCCGTCTGTGTGTCTCCCTCATTCCCTCCTCTGTGTGTCTCTCTCTATCCCTCCGTCTGTGTGTCTCTCTCTATCCCTCCATCTGTTTGTCTCTCTCTATCCCTCCGTCTGTGTATCTCTCTCTATCCCTCCGTCTGTGTGTCTCTCTCTATCCCTCCGTCTGTGTATCTCTCTCTATCCCTCCGTCTGTTTGTCTCTCTCTAGCCCTCCGTCTGTGTGGCTCTCTCTATCCCTCCGTCTGTTTGTCTCTCTCTCTATCCCTCCGTCTGTGTGTCTCTCTCTATCCCTCCATCTGTGTCTCTCTCTCTATCCCTCCGTCTGTGTGCCTCTCTCTATCCCTCCGTCTGTGTGTCTCTCTCTGTCCCTCGGTCTGTGTGTCTCTCTCTTTCCCTCCGTCTGTGTGTGTCTCTCTATCCCTCCGTCTGTGTGTCTCTCTCTAACCCTCCGTCTGTGTGTCTCTCTATCTCTCCATCTGTGTGTCTCACTCTATCCCTCCGTCTGTGTGTCTCTCTCTATCCCACCCTCTGTGTGTCTCTCTCTATCCCTCCGTCTGTGTGTCTCTCTCTATCCCTCCGTCTGTGTATCTCTCTCTATCCCTCCGTCTGTGTGTCTCTCTCTATCCCTCCGTCTGTGTATCTCTCTCTATCCCTCCGTCTGTGTGTCTCTCTCTATCCCTCCGTCTGTGTGTCTCACTCTATCCCTCCGTCTGTGTGTCTCTCTCTATCCCACCCTCTGTGTGTCTCTCTCTATCCCTCCGTCTGTGTGTCTCTCTCTATCCCTCCGTCTGTGTATCTCTCTCTATCCCTCCGTCTGTGTGTCTCTCTCTATCCCTCCGTCTGTGTATCTCTCTCTATCCCTCCGTCTGTGTGTGTCTCTTTCTATCCCATCCGTCTGTGTGTCTCTCTCTATCCCTCCGTCTGTGTGTCTCTCTATATCCCTCCGTCTGTGTGTGTCTCTTTCTATCCCATCCGTCTGTGTGTCTCTCTCTATCCCTCCGTCTGTGTATCTCTCTCTATCCCTCCGTCTGTGTCTCTCTCTCTATCCCACCATCTGTGTGTCTCTCTCTATCCCTCCGCCTGTGTGTCTCAGTCTCTATCTCTCCGTCTGTGTGTCTCACTCTCTATCCCTCCGTCTGTGTGTCTCCCTCATTCCCTCCTCTGTGTGTCTCTCTCTATCCCTCCGTCTGTGTGTCTCTCTCTATCCCTCCATCTGTTTGTCTCTCTCTATCCCTCCGTCTGTGTATCTCTCTCTATCCCTCCGTCTGTGTGTCTCTCTCTATCCCTCCGTCTGTGTATCTCTCTCTATCCCTCCGTCTGTTTGTCTCTCTCTAGCCCTCCGTCTGTGTGGCTCTCTCTATCCCTCCGTCTGTGTGTCTCTCTCTATCCCTCCGTCTGTGTGTCTCTCTCTATCCCTCCGCCTGTGTGTGTCTCTATCTATCCCTCCGTCTGTTTGTCTCTCTCAATCCCTCCGTCTGTGTGTGTCTCTCTATCCCTCCGTCTGTGTGTCTCTCTCTCTTTGTCCCGCCATCTGTGTGTCTCTATCTATCCCTCCATCTGTGTGTCTCTCTCTCTATCCCTCCTTCTGTATGTCTTTCTCTATCCCTCCGTCTGTGTCTCTCTCTCTATCCTTCCGTCTGTGTGTCTCTCTCTATCCCTCCGTCTGTGTGTCTCTCTCTATCCCTCCGTCTGTGCCTCTCTCTCTATCCCTCCGTCTGTGTGTCTCTCTCTCTATCCCTCCGCCTGTGTGTCTTTCTCTATCCCTCCATCTGTGTCTCTCTCTCGATCCCTCCGTCTGTGTGTCTCTCTCTAGCCCTCCGTCTGTGTGTCTCTCTCTATCCCTCCGTCTGTGTGTCTTTCTCTATCCCTCCATCTGTGTCTCTCTCTCTATCCCTCCGTCTGTGTGTCTCAGTCTCTATATCTCCGTCTGTGTGTCTCACTCTCTATCCCTCCGTCTGTGTGTCTCCCTCATTCCCTCCTCTGTGTGTCTCTCTCTATCCCTCCGTCTGTGTGTCTCTCTCTATCCCTCCATCTGTTTGTCTCTCTCTATCCCTCCGTCTGTGTATCTCTCTCTATCCCTCCGTCTGTGTGTCTCTCTCTATCCCTCCGTCTGTGTATCTCTCTCTATCCCTCCGTCTGTTTGTCTCTCTCTAGCCCTCCGTCTGTGTGGTTCTCTCTATCCCTCCGCCTGTGTGTGTCTCTATCTATCCCTCCGTCTGTTTGTCTCTCTCAATCCCTCCGTCTGTGTGTGTCTCTCTATCCCTCCGTCTGTGTGTCTCTCTCTCTCTGTCCCGCCATCTGTGTGTCTCTATCTATCCCTCCATCTGTGTGTCTCTCTCTCTATCCCTCCTTCTGTATGTCTTTCTCTATCCCTCCGTCTGTGTCTCTCTCTCTATCCTTCCGTCTGTGTGTCTCTCTCTATCCCTCCGTCTGTGTGTCTCTCTCTATCCCTCCGTCTGTGTCTCTCTCTCTATCCCTCCGTCTGTGTGTCTCTCTCTCTATCCCTCCGCCTGTGTGTCTTTCTCTATCCCTCCATCTGTGTCTCTCTCTCGATCCCTCCGTCTGTGTGTCTCTCTCTAGCCCTCCGTCTGTGTGTCTCTCTCTATCCCTCCGTCTGTGTGTCTTTCTCTATCCCTCCATCTGTGTCTCTCTCTCTATCCCTCCGTCTGTGTGTCTCTCTCTATCCCTCCGTCTGTGTGTCTCTCTCTATCCCTCCGTCTGTGTGTCTCTCTCTATCCTTCCGTCTGTGTGTCTCTCTCTATCCCTCCGTCTGTGTGTCTCTCTCTATCCCTCCGTCTGTGTGTCTTTCTCTATCCCTCCATCTGTGTCTCTCTCTCTATCCCTCCGTCTGTGTGTCTCTCTCTATCCCTCCGTCTGTGTGTCTCTCTCTATCCCTCCGTCTGTGTGTCTCTCTCTATCCTTCCGTCTGTGTGTCTCTCTCTATCCCTCCGTCTGTGTGTCTCTCTCTATCCCTCCGTCGTGTGTCTCTCGCACTATCCCTCCGTCTGTGTGTCTCTCTCTCTCTATCCCTCCGTCTGTGTGTCTCTCTCTATCCCTCCGTCGTGTGTCTCACTCTCTATCCCTCCGTCTGTGTGTCTCACTCTCTATCTCTCCGTCTGTGTGGCTCTCTCTATCCCTCCGTCTGTCTCTCTCTCTCCATCCCTCAGTCTGTATGTCTCTCTCTATCCCTCCGTCTGTGTGTCTCTCTATCCCTCCGTCTGTGTGTCTCTCTCTATCCCTCCGTCTGTGTGTCTCTCTCTCTCTATTCCGCGGTCTGTGTGTCTCTATCTATCCCTCCATCTGTGTGTCTCTCTCTCTATCCCTCCGTCTGTGTGTCTTCCTCTATCCCGCCGTGTGTGTCTCTCTCTATTCCTCCGTCTGTGTGTCTCTCTCTATCCCTCCGTCTGTGTGTCTCTCTCTCTATCTCTCCGTCTGTGTGTCTCTCTCCATCTCTCCGTCTGTGTGTCTCTCTCTATCCCTCCGTCTGTGTGTCTCTCTCTATCCCTCCGTCTGTATGTCTCTCTCTATCCCTCCGTCTGTGTGTCTCTCTCTATCCCTCCGTCGTGTTTCTCACTCTCTATCCCTCCGACTGTGTGTCTCACTCTCTATCTCTCCGTCTGTGTGGCTCTCTCTATCCCTCCGTCTGTCTCTCTCTCTCCATCCCTCCGTCTGTATGTCTCTCTATCCCTCCATCTGTGTGTCTCTCTATCCCTCCGTTTGTGTGTCTCTCTCTATCTCTCCGTCTGTGTGGCTCTCTCTAGCCCTCCGTCTGTGTGGCTCTCTCTATCCCTGCGTCTGTGTGTGTCTCTTTCTATCCCTCCGTCTGTGTGTCTCTCTCTGTCCCTCCGTCTGTGTGTCTCTCTCTATCCCTCCGTCTGTGTGTCTCTCTCTATCCCTCCATCGTGTTTCTCACTCTCTATCCCTCCGACTGTGTGTCTCACTCTCTATCTCTCCGTCTGTGTGGCTCTCTCTATCCCTCCGTCTGTCTCTCTCTCTCCATCCCTCCGTCTGTATGTCTCTCTATCCCTCCATCTGTGTGTCTCTCTATCCCTCCGTTTGTGTGTCTCTCTCTATCTCTCCGTCTGTGTGGCTCTCTCTAGCCCTCCGTCTGTGTGGCTCTCTCTATCCCTGCGTCTGTGTGTGTCTCTTTCTATCCCTCCGTCTGTGTGTCTCTCTCTATCCCTCCGTCTGTGTGTCCCTCTCTATCTCTCTGTCTGTGTGTGTCTCTCTAGCTCTCCGTCTGTATCTCTCTCTCTATCCCGCCGTCTGTGTGTCTCTATCTATCCCTCCATCTGTGTGTCTCTCTCTCTATCCCTCCGTCTGTGTGTCTTTCTCTATCCCTCCGTCTGTGTGTTCCTCTCTATCCCTCCGTCTGTGTCTCTCTCTCTATCCCTCCATCTGTGTGTCTTTCTCTATCCCTCCGTCTGTGTCTCTCTCTCTATCCCTCCGTCTGTGTGTCTCTCTCTATCCCTCCATCTGTGTGTCTCTCTCTATCCCTCCGTCTGTATCTCTCTCTATCCCTCCATCTGTGTGTCTTTCTCTATCCCTCCATCTGTGTCTCTCTCTCTATCCCTCCGTCTGTGTGTCTCTCTCTATCCCTCCGTCTGTGTGTCTCTCTCTGTCCCTCGGTCTGTGTGTCTCTCTCTTTCCCTCCGTCTGTGTGTGTCTCTCTATCCCTCCGTCTGTGTGTCTCTCTCTAACCCTCCGTCTGTGTGTCTCTCTATCTCTCCATCTGTGTGTCTCACTCTATCCCTCCGTCTGTGTGTCTCTCTCTATCCCACCCTCTGTGTGTCTCTCTCTATCCCTCCGTCTGTGTGTCTCTCTCTATCCCTCCGTCTGTGTATCTCTCTCTATCCCTCCGTCTGTGTGTCTCTCTCTATCCCTCCGTCTGTGTATCTCTCTCTATCCCTCCGTCTGTGTGTCTCTCTCTATCCCTCCGTCTGTGTGTCTCACTCTATCCCTCCGTCTGTGTGTCTCTCTCTATCCCACCCTCTGTGTGTCTCTCTCTATCCCTCCGTCTGTGTGTCTCTCTCTATCCCTCCGTCTGTGTATCTCTCTCTATCCCTCCGTCTGTGTGTCTCTCTCTATCCCTCCGTCTGTGTATCTCTCTCTATCCCTCCGTCTGTGTGTGTCTCTTTCTATCCCATCCGTCTGTGTGTCTCTCTCTATCCCTCCGTCTGTGTGTCTCTCTATATCCCTCCGTCTGTGTGTGTCTCTTTCTATCCCATCCGTCTGTGTGTCTCTCTCTATCCCTCCGTCTGTGTATCTCTCTCTATCCCTCCGTCTGTGTCTCTCTCTCTATCCCACCATCTGTGTGTCTCTCTCTATCCCTCCGCCTGTGTGTCTCAGTCTCTATCTCTCCGTCTGTGTGTCTCACTCTCTATCCCTCCGTCTGTGTGTCTCCCTCATTCCCTCCTCTGTGTGTCTCTCTCTATCCCTCCGTCTGTGTGTCTCTCTCTATCCCTCCATCTGTTTGTCTCTCTCTATCCCTCCGTCTGTGTATCTCTCTCTATCCCTCCGTCTGTGTGTCTCTCTCTATCCCTCCGTCTGTGTATCTCTCTCTATCCCTCCGTCTGTTTGTCTCTCTCTAGCCCTCCGTCTGTGTGGCTCTCTCTATCCCTCCGCCTGTGTGTGTCTCTATCTATCCCTCCGTCTGTTTGTCTCTCTCAATCCCTCCGTCTGTGTGTGTCTCTCTATCCCTCCGTCTGTGTGTCTCTCTCTCTCTGTCCCGCCATCTGTGTGTCTCTATCTATCCCTCCATCTGTGTGTCTCTCTCTCTATCCCTCCTTCTGTATGTCTTTCTCTATCCCTCCGTCTGTGACTCTCTCTCTATCCTTCCGTCTGTGTGTCTCTCTCTATCCCTCCGTCTGTGTGTCTCTCTCTATCCCTCCGTCTGTGTCTCTCTCTCTATCCCTCCGTCTGTGTGTCTCTCTCTCTATCCCTCCGCCTGTGTGTCTTTCTCTATCCCTCCATCTGTGTCTCTCTCTCGATCCCTCCGTCTGTGTGTCTCTCTCTAGCCCTCCGTCTGTGTGTCTCTCTCTATCCCTCCGTCTGTGTGTCTTTCTCTATCCCTCCATCTGTGTCTCTCTCTCTATCCCTCCGTCTGTGTGTCTCTCTCTATCCCTCCGTCTGTGTGTCTCTCTCTATCCCTCCGTCTGTGTGTCTCTCTCTATCCTTCCGTCTGTGTGTCTCTCTCTATCCCTCCGTCTGTGTGTCTCTCTCTATCCCTCCGTCGTGTGTCTCTCGCACTATCCCTCCGTCTGTGTGTCTCTCTCTCTCTATCCCTCCGTCTGTGTGTCTCTCTCTATCCCTCCGTCGTGTGTCTCACTCTCTATCCCTCCGTCTGTGTGTCTCACTCTCTATCTCTCCGTCTGTGTGGCTCTCTCTATCCCTCCGTCTGTCTCTCTCTCTCCATCCCTCCGTCTGTATGTCTCTCTCTATCCCTCCGTCTGTGTGTCTCTCTATCCCTCCGTCTGTGTGTCTCTCTCTATCCCTCCGTCTGTGTGTCTCTCTCTCTCTATTCCGCGGTCTGTGTGTCTCTATCTATCCCTCCATCTGTGTGTCTCTCTCTCTATCCCTCCGTCTGTGTGTCTTCCTCTATCCCGCCGTGTGTGTCTCTCTCTATTCCTCCGTCTGTGTGTCTCTCTCTATCCCTCCGTCTGTGTGTCTCTCTCTCTATCTCTCCGTCTGTGTGTCTCTCTCCATCTCTCCGTCTGTGTGTCTCTCTCTATCCCTCCGTCTGTGTGTCTCTCTCTATCCCTCCGTCTGTATGTCTCTCTCTATCCCTCCGTCTGTGTGTCTCTCTCTATCCCTCCGTCGTGTTTCTCACTCTCTATCCCTCCGACTGTGTGTCTCACTCTCTATCTCTCCGTCTGTGTGGCTCCCTCTATCCCTCCGTCTGTCTCTCTCTCTCCATCCCTCCGTCTGTATGTCTCTCTATCCCTCCATCTGTGTGTCTCTCTATCCCTCCGTTTGTGTGTCTCTCTCTATCTCTCCGTCTGTGTGGCTCTCTCTAGCCCTCCGTCTGTGTGGCTCTCTCTATCCCTGCGTCTGTGTGTGTCTCTTTCTATCCCTCCGTCTGTGTGTCTCTCTCTGTCCCTCCGTCTGTGTGTCTCTCTCTATCCCTCCGTCTGTGTGTCTCTCTCTATCCCTCCATCGTGTTTCTCACTCTCTATCCCTCCGACTGTGTGTCTCACTCTCTATCTCTCCGTCTGTGTGGCTCTCTCTATCCCTCCGTCTGTCTCTCTCTCTCCATCCCTCCGTCTGTATGTCTCTCTATCCCTCCATCTGTGTGTCTCTCTATCCCTCCGTTTGTGTGTCTCTCTCTATCTCTCCGTCTGTGTGGCTCTCTCTAGCCCTCCGTCTGTGTGGCTCTCTCTATCCCTGCGTCTGTGTGTGTCTCTTTCTATCCCTCCGTCTGTGTGTCTCTCTCTATCCCTCCGTCTGTGTGTCTCTCTCTATCTCTCTGTCTGTGTGTGTCTCTCTAGCTCTCCGTCTGTATCTCTCTCTCTATCCCGCCGTCTGTGTGTCTCTATCTATCCCTCCATCTGTGTGTCTCTCTCTCTATCCCTCCGTCTGTGTGTCTTTCTCTATCCCTCCGTCTGTGTGTTCCTCTCTATCCCTCCGTCTGTGTCTCTCTCTCTATCCCTCCATCTGTGTGTCTTTCTCTATCCCTCCGTCTGTGTCTCTCTCTCTATCCCTCCGTCTGTGTGTCTCTCTCTATCCCTCCATCTGTGTGTCTCTCTCTATCCCTCCGTCTGTATCTCTCTCTATCCCTCCATCTGTGTGTCTTTCTCTATCCCTCCATCTGTGTCTCTCTCTCTATCCCTCCGTCTGTGTGTCTCTCTCTATCCCTCCGTCTGTGTGTCTCTCTCTGTCCCTCGGTCTGTGTGTCTCTCTCTTTCCCTCCGTCTGTGTGTGTCTCTCTATCCCTCCGTCTGTGTGTCTCTCTCTAACCCTCCGTCTGTGTGTCTCTCTATCTCTCCATCTGTGTGTCTCACTCTATCCCTCCGTCTGTGTGTCTCTCTCTATCCCACCCTCTGTGTGTCTCTCTCTATCCCTCCTTCTGTATGTCTTTCTCTATCCCTCCGTCTGTGTCTCTCTCTCTATCCTTCCGTCTGTGTGTCTCTCTCTATCCCTCCGTCTGTGTGTCTCTCTCTATCCCTCCGTCTGTGTCTCTCTCTCTATCCCTCCGTCTGTGTGTCTCTCTCTCTATCCCTCCGCCTGTGTGTCTTTCTCTATCCCTCCATCTGTGTCTCTCTCTCGATCCCTCCGTCTGTGTGTCTCTCTCTAGCCCTCCGTCTGTGTGTCTCTCTCTATCCCTCCGTCTGTGTGTCTTTCTCTATCCCTCCATCTGTGTCTCTCTCTCTATCCCTCCGTCTGTGTGTCTCTCTCTATCCCTCCGTCTGTGTGTCTCTCTCTATCCCTCCGTCTGTGTGTCTCTCTCTATCCTTCCGTCTGTGTGTCTCTCTCTATCCCTCCGTCTGTGTGTCTCTCTCTATCCCTCCGTCGTGTGTCTCTCGCACTATCCCTCCGTCTGTGTGTCTCTCTCTCTCTATCCCTCCGTCTGTGTGTCTCTCTCTATCCCTCCGTCGTGTGTCTCACTCTCTATCCCTCCGTCTGTGTGTCTCACTCTCTATCTCTCCGTCTGTGTGGCTCTCTCTATCCCTCCGTCTGTCTCTCTCTCTCCATCCCTCCGTCTGTATGTCTCTCTCTATCCCTCCGTCTGTGTGTCTCTCTATCCCTCCGTCTGTGTGTCTCTCTCTATCCCTCCGTCTGTGTGTCTCTCTCTCTCTATTCCGCGGTCTGTGTGTCTCTATCTATCCCTCCATCTGTGTGTCTCTCTCTCTATCCCTCCGTCTGTGTGTCTTCCTCTATCCCGCCGTGTGTGTCTCTCTCTATTCCTCCGTCTGTGTGTCTCTCTCTATCCCTCCGTCTGTGTGTCTCTCTCTCTATCTCTCCGTCTGTGTGTCTCTCTCCATCTCTCCGTCTGTGTGTCTCTCTCTATCCCTCCGTCTGTGTGTCTCTCTCTATCCCTCCGTCTGTATGTCTCTCTCTATCCCTCCGTCTGTGTGTCTCTCTCTATCCCTCCGTCGTGTTTCTCACTCTCTATCCCTCCGACTGTGTGTCTCACTCTCTATCTCTCCGTCTGTGTGGCTCTCTCTATCCCTCCGTCTGTCTCTCTCTCTCCATCCCTCCGTCTGTATGTCTCTCTATCCCTCCATCTGTGTGTCTCTCTATCCCTCCGTTTGTGTGTCTCTCTCTATCTCTCCGTCTGTGTGGCTCTCTCTAGCCCTCCGTCTGTGTGGCTCTCTCTATCCCTGCGTCTGTGTGTGTCTCTTTCTATCCCTCCGTCTGTGTGTCTCTCTCTGTCCCTCCGTCTGTGTGTCTCTCTCTATCCCTCCGTCTGTGTGTCTCTCTCTATCCCTCCATCGTGTTTCTCACTCTCTATCCCTCCGACTGTGTGTCTCACTCTCTATCTCTCCGTCTGTGTGGCTCTCTCTATCCCTCCGTCTGTCTCTCTCTCTCCATCCCTCCGTCTGTATGTCTCTCTATCCCTCCATCTGTGTGTCTCTCTATCCCTCCGTTTGTGTGTCTCTCTCTATCTCTCCGTCTGTGTGGCTCTCTCTAGCCCTCCGTCTGTGTGGCTCTCTCTATCCCTGCGTCTGTGTGTGTCTCTTTCTATCCCTCCGTCTGTGTGTCTCTCTCTATCCCTCCGTCTGTGTGTCTCTCTCTATCTCTCTGTCTGTGTGTGTCTCTCTAGCTCTCCGTCTGTATCTCTCTCTCTATCCCGCCGTCTGTGTGTCCCTATCTATCCCTCCATCTGTGTGTCTCTCTCTCTATCCCTCCGTCTGTGTGTCTTTCTCTATCCCTCCGTCTGTGTGTTCCTCTCTATCCCTCCGTCTGTGTCTCTCTCTCTATCCCTCCATCTGTGTGTCTTTCTCTATCCCTCCGTCTGTGTCTCTCTCTCTATCCCTCCGTCTGTGTGTCTCTCTCTATCCCTCCATCTGTGTGTCTCTCTCTATCCCTCCGTCTGTATCTCTCTCTATCCCTCCATCTGTGTGTCTTTCTCTATCCCTCCATCTGTGTCTCTCTCTCTATCCCTCCGTCTGTGTGTCTCTCTCTATCCCTCCGTCTGTGTGTCTCTCTCTGTCCCTCGGTCTGTGTGTCTCTCTCTTTCCCTCCGTCTGTGTGTGTCTCTCTATCCCTCCGTCTGTGTGTCTCTCTCTAACCCTCCGTCTGTGTGTCTCTCTATCTCTCCATCTGTGTGTCTCACTCTATCCCTCCGTCTGTGTGTCTCTCTCTATCCCACCCTCTGTGTGTCTCTCTCTATCCCTCCGTCTGTGTGTCTCTCTCTATCCCTCCGTCTGTGTATCTCTCTCTATCCCTCCGTCTGTGTGTCTCTCTCTATCCCTCCGTCTGTGTATCTCTCTCTATCCCTCCGTCTGTGTGTCTCTCTCTATCCCTCCGTCTGTGTGTCTCACTCTATCCCTCCGTCTGTGTGTCTCTCTCTATCCCACCCTCTGTGTGTCTCTCTCTATCCCTCCGTCTGTGTGTCTCTCTCTATCCCTCCGTCTGTGTATCTCTCTCTATCCCTCCGTCTGTGTGTCTCTCTCTATCCCTCCGTCTGTGTATCTCTCTCTATCCCTCCGTCTGTGTGTGTCTCTTTCTATCCCATCCGTCTGTGTGTCTCTCTCTATCCCTCCGTCTGTGTGTCTCTCTATATCCCTCCGTCTGTGTGTGTCTCTTTCTATCCCATCCGTCTGTGTGTCTCTCTCTATCCCTCCGTCTGTGTATCTCTCTCTATCCCTCCGTCTGTGTCTCTCTCTCTATCCCTCCGTCTGTGTGTCTCTCTCTATCCCCCCGTCTGTGTGTCTCTCTCTCTATCCCTCCGTATGTGTGTCCCTCTCTATCCCTCCGCCTGTGTGTGTCTCTATCTATCCCTCCGTCTGTTTGTCTCTCTCTATCCCTCCGTCTGTGTGTCTCTCTCTACCCCTCCGTCTGTGTGTGTCTCTCTATCCCTCCGTCTGTGTGTCTCTCTCTCTCTATCCCGCCGTCTGTGTGTCTCCATCTATCCCTCCATCTGTGTGTCTCTCTCTCTATCCCTCCGTCTGTGTGTCTCTCTCTATCCCTCCGTCTGTGTGTCTCTCTCTATCCCTCCGTCTGTGTCTCTCTCTCTATCCCTCCGTCTGTGTGTCTCTCTCTCTATCCCTCCGTCTGTATGTCTCTCTCTATCCCTCCGTCTGTGTGTCTCTCTCTATCCCTCCGTCGTGTTTCTCACTCTCTATCCCTCCGACTGTGTGTCTCACTCTCTATCTCTCCGTCTGTGTGGCTCTCCCTATCCCTCCGTCTGTCTCTCTCTCTCCATCCCTCCGTCTGTATGTCTCTCTCTATCCCTCCATCTGTGTGTCTCTCTATCCCTCCGTTTGTGTGTCTCTCTCTATCTCTCCGTCTGTGTGGCTCTCTCTAGCCCTCCGTCTGTGTGTCTCTCTCTATCCCTGCGTCTGTGTGTGTCTCTTTCTATCCCTCCGTCTGTGTGTCTCTCTCTATCCCTCCATCTGTGTGTCTCTCTCTATTCCTCCGTCTGTGTGTGTCTCTTTCTATCCCTCCGTCTGTGTGTCTCTGTATCCCTCCCTCTGTGTGTGTCTCTCTCTATCTCTCCGTCTGTGTGTCTCTCTCTATCTCTCCGTCTGTGTGTCTCTCGCTATGCCTCCGTCTGTGTGTCTCTCTTGTTCCCTCCGTCTGTGTGTCTCTCTGTATCCCTCCGTCTGTGTGTCTCTCTCTATCTCTCCGCCTGTGTGTCTCTCTCTATCCCTCGGTCTGTGTGTCTCTCTCTCTATCCCTCCGTCTGTGTGTCTGTCTCTATCTCTCCGTCTGTGTGTCTCTCTCTATCCTTCCGTCTGTGTGTCTCCCTCTATCCCACCGTCTGTGTGTCTCTCTCTATCTCTCCGTCTGTATGTCTCTCTCCATCTCTCCATCTGTGTGTCTCTCTCTATCCCTCCGTCTGTGTGTCTCTCTCTATCCCACCCTCTGTGTGTCTCTCTCTATCTCTCCGTCTGTGTGTCTCTCTCTATCCCACCGTCTGTGTGTCTCTCTCTATCTCTCCGTCTGTGTGTCTCTCTCTATCCCACCGTCTGTGTGTCTCTCTCTATCCCTCCGCCTGTGTGTCTCAGTCTCTATCTCTCCGTCTGTGTGTCTCACTCTCTCTCCCTCCGTCTGTGTGTCTCCCTCATTCCCTCCTCTGTGTGTCTCTCTCTATCCCTCCGTCTGTGTGTCTCTCTCTATCCCTCCATCTGTTTGTCTCTCTCTATCCCTCCGTCTGTGTATCTCTCTCTATCCCTCCGTCTGTGTGTCTCTCTCTATCCCTCCGTCTGTGTGTCTCTCTCTATCCCTCGTCTGTTTGTCTCTCTCTCTATCCCTCCGTCTGTGTGTCTCTCTCTATCCCTCCGCCTGTGTGTGTCTCTATCTATCCCTCCGTCTGTTTGTCTCTCTCAATCCCTCCGCCTGTGTGTGTCTCTCTATCCCTCCGTCTGTGTGTGTCTCTCTCTCTGTCCCGCCATCTGTGTGTCTCTATCTATCCCTCCATCTGTGTGTCTCTCTCTCTATCCCTCCGTCTGTATGTCTTTCTCTATCCCTCCGTCTGTGTCTCTCTCTCTATCCTTCCGTCTGTGTGTCTCTCTCTATCCCTCCGTCTGTGTGTCTCTCTCTATCCCTCCGTCTGTGTCTCTCTCTCTATCCCTCCGTCTGTGTGTCTCTCTCTCTATCCCTCCGCCTGTGTGTCTTTCTCTATCCCTCCATCTGTGTCTCTCTCTCTATCCCTCCGTCTGTGTGTCTCTCTCTAGCCCTCCGTCTGTGTGTCTCTCTCTATCCCTCCGTCTGTGTGTCTTTCTCTATCCCTCCATCTGTGTCTCTCTCTCTATCCCTCCGTCTGTGTGTCTCTCTCTATCCCTCCGTCTGTGTGTCTCTCTCTATCCCTCCGTCTGTGTGTCTCTCTCTATCCTTCCGTCTGTGTGTCTCTCTCTATCCCTCCGTCTGTGTGTCTCTCTCTATCCCTCCGTCGTGTGTCTCTCGCACTATCCCTCCGTCTGTGTGTCTCTCTCTCTCTATCCCTCCGTCTGTGTGTCTCTCTCTATCCCTCCGTCGTGTGTCTCACTCTCTATCCCTCCGTCTGTGTGTCTCACTCTCTATCTCTCCGTCTGTGTGGCTCTCTATCCCTCCGTCAGTCTCTCTCTCTCCATCCCTCCGTCTGTATGTGTCTCTCTATCCCTCCGTCTGTGTGTCTCTCTATCCCTCCGTCTGTGTGTCTCTCTCTATCCCTCCGTCTGTGTGTCACTCTCTCTCTATTCCGCGGTCTGTGTGTCTCTATCTATCCCTCCATCTGTTTGTCTCTCTCTCTATCCCTCCGTCTGTGTGTCTTCCTCTATCCCGCCGTGTGTGTCTCTCTCTATTCCTCCGTCTGTGTGTCTCTCTCTATCCCTCCGTCTGTGTGTCTCTCTCTCTATCTCTCCGTCTGTGTGTCTCTCTCCATCTCTCCGTCTGTGTGTCTCTCTCTATCCCTCCGTCTGTGTGTCTCTCTCTATCCCTCCGTCTGTATGTCTCTCTCTATCCCTCCGTCTGTGTGTCTCTCTCCATCCCTCCGTCGTGTTTCTCACTCTCTATCCCTCCGACTGTGTGTCTCACTCTCTATCTCTCCGTCTGTGTGGCTCTCTCTATCCCTCCGTCTGTCTCTCTCTCTCCATCCCTCCGTCTGTATGTCTCTCTATCCCTACATCTGTGTGTCTCTCTATCCCTCCATTTGTGTGTCTCTCTCTATCTCTCCGTCTGTGTGGCTCTCTCTAGCCCTCCGTCTGTGTGGCTCTCTCTATCCCTGCGTCTGTGTGTGTCTCTTTCTATCCCTCCGTCTGTGTGTCTCTCTCTATCCCTCCGTCTGTGTGTCTCTCTCTATTCCTCCGTCTGTGTGTGTCTCTTTCTACCCCTCCGTCTGTGTGTCTCGCTATCCCTCCCTCTGTGTGTGTCTCTCTCTATCTCTCCGTCTGTGTGTCTCTCTCTATCTCTCCGTCTGTGTGTCTCTCTCTATCCCTCCGTCTGTGTGTCTCTCTCTATCCCTCCGTCTGTGTGTCTCTCTCTATCTCTCCGGCTGTGTGTCTCTCTCTCTATCCCTCCGTCTGTGTGTCTCTCTCTATCCCACCGTCTGTGTGTCTCTCTCTATCTCTCCGTCTGTGTGTCTCTCTCCATCTCTCCGTCTGTGTGGCTCTCTCTATCCCTCCGTCTGTGAGTCACTCTCTATCCCACCCTCTGTGTTTCTCTCTCTATCTCTCCGTCTGTGTGTCTCTCTCTATCCTACCGTCTGTGTGTCTCTCTCTATCTCTCCGTCTGTGTGTCTCTCTCTCTATCCCTCCGCCTGTGTGTCTCACTCTCTATCTCTCCGTCTGTGTGTCTCTCTCAATCCCTCCTCTATGTGTCTCTTTCTATCCCATCCGTCTGTGTGTCTCTCTCTATCCCACCATCTGTGTGTCTCTCTCTAGCTCTCCGTCTGTGTGTCTCTCTCCATCTCTCCGTCTGTGTGTCTCTCTATCCCTCCGTCTGTGAGTCTCTCTCTATCCCACCCTCTGTGTGTCTCTCTCTATCTCTCCGTCTGTGTGTCTCTCTCTATCCTACCGTCTGTGTGTCTCTCTCTATCTCTCCGTCTGTGTGTCTCTCTCTCTATCCCTCCGCCTGTGTGTCTCACTCTCTATCTCTCCGTCTGTGTGTCTCTCTCATTCCCTCCTCTGTGTGTCTCTTTATATCCCATCCGTCTGTGTGACTCTCTCTATCCCTCCGTCTGTGTATCTCTCTCTATCCCTCCGTCTGTTTGTCTCTCTCTAGCCCTCCGTCTGTGTGGCTCTCTCTATCCCTACGTCTGTGTGTCTCTCTCTATCCCTCCGTCTGTGTGGCTCTCTCTATCCCTCCGTCTGTGTGTCTCTCTCTCTATCCTTCCGTCTGTGTGTCTCTCTATCCCTCCGCCTGTGTGTGTCTCTATCTATCCTTCCGTCTGTTTGTCTCTCTCTATCCCTCCGTCTGTGTGTCTCTCTCTACCCCTCCGTCTGTGTGTGTCTCTCTATCCCTCCGTCTGTGTGTCTCTCTCTCTCTGTCCCGCCGTCTGTGTGTCTCTATCTATCCCTCCATCTGTGTGTCTCTCTCTCTCTATCCCTCCGTCTGTATGTCTTTCTCTATCCCTCCGTCTGTGTCTCTCTCTATCCCTCCGTCTGTGTGTCTCTCTCTATCCCTCCGTCTGTGTGTCTCTCTCTATCCCTCCGTCTGTGTCTCTCTCTCTATCCCTCCGTCTGTGTGTCTCTCTCTCTATCCCTCCGTCTGTGTGTCTTTCTCTATCCCTCCATCTGTGTCTCTCTCTCTATCCCTCCGTCTGTGTGTCTCTCTCTATCCCTCCGTCTGTGTGTCTCTCTCTATACCTCCGTCTGTGTGTCTCTCTCTATATCCGTCTGTGTGTCTCTCTCTATCCCTCCGTCTGTGTGTCTCTGTCTATCCCTCCGTCTGTGTGACTCTCTCTATATCTCTGTCTGTGTGTCTCTCTCTCTCTATCCCTCCGTCGTGTGTCTCACTCTCTAACCCTCCATCGTGTGTCTCGCTCTCTATCCCTCCGTCTGTGTATCTCACTCTCTATCTCTCCGTCTGTGTGTCTCTCTCTATCTCTCCGTCTGTGTGGCTCTCTCTATCCCTCCGTCTGTCTCTCTCTCTCCATTCCTCCGTCTGTATGTCTCTCTCTATCCCTCCATCTGTGTGTCTCTCTATCCCTCCGTTTGTGTGTCTCTCTCTATCTCTCCGTCTGTGTGTCTCTCTCTAACCCTCCGTCTGTGTGTCTCTCTCTGTCCCTCCGTCTGTGTGTCTCTCTCTATCCCTCCGTCGTGTGTCTCACTCTCTATCCCTCCGTCTGTGTGTCTCACTCTCTATCTCTCCGTCTGTGTGGCTCTCTCTATCCCTCCGTCTGTCTCTCTCTCTCCATCCCTCCGTCTGTATGTCTCTCTCTATCCCTCCGTCTGTGTGTCTCTATATCCCTCCATTTGTGTGTCTCTCTCTATCTCTCCGTCTGTCTATCTCTCTCTATCCCTCCGTCTGTGTGTCTCTCTCTATCCCTCCGTCTGTGTGTGTCTCTTTCTATCCCTCCGTCTGTGTGTCTCTCTCTATCCCTCCATCTGTGTGTCTCTCTCTATTCCTCCGTCTGTGTGTGTCTCTTTCTATCCCTCCGTCTGTGTGTCTCTCTATCCCTCCGTCTGTGTGTGTCTCTCTCTATCCCTCTGTCTGTGTGTCTCTCTCTATCCCTCCGTCTGTGTGTCTCTATCTATCCGTCCGCTGTGTGTCTCTCTCTATCCTTCTGTCTGTGTGTCTCTCTTTCTATCCCTCCGTCTGTGTGTTTCTCGATCCCTCCGTCTGTGTGTCTCTCTCTCTATCCCTCCGTCTGTGTCTCTCTCTCTATCCCTCCGTCTGTGTGTCTCTCTCTATCTCTCCGTCTGTGTGCCTCTCTCACTATCCCTCCGTCTGTGTGTGTCTCTCTATCTCTCCGTCTGTGTGCCTCTCTCACTATCCCTCCAACAGTGTGTCTCTCTCTATCCCTCCGTTTGTGTGTGTCTCTCTCTATCTCTCCGTTTGTGTGTCTCACTCTGTCCCTCCGTCTGTGTGTCTCTCTTTGTCCCTCCATCTATGTGTCCCTCTCTCTATCCCTCCGTCTGTGTGTCTCTCTCTATCCCTCCATCAGTGTTTCTCTCTTCTATCCCTCCGTCTGTGTGTCTCTCTCTATCCCTCCGTCTCTGTGTGGCTCTCTATATCTCCATCTGTGTGTCTCTCTCTATCCCTCCGTCTATGTGTGTTTCTGTCCATATCTCTCTCTCCAGTCCGTGCTGTACCTGTCCTGGGAGAGCTCGATGCTGACACTGGGTATAAAGTGGGGGACACACTGTCAGGGTAATGTAGAGGGAGCTCTACACTGTATCTAACCCGTGCTGTACCTGTCCTGGTCGCGCTCGATGCTGACACTGGGTATAAAGTGGGGGACACACTGTCAGGGTAATGTAGAGGGAGCTCTACACTGTATCTAACCCGAGCGTACCTGTCCTGGGAGAGCTCGATGCTGACACTGGGTATAAAGTGGGGGGGACACTGTCAGGGTAATGTAGAGGGAGCTCTACACCGTATCTAACCCGTGCTGTACCTGTCCTGGGAGAGCTCGATGCTGACACTGGGTATAAAGTGGGGGACACACTGTCAGTGTAATGTAGAGGGAGCTCTACACTGTATCTAACCCATGCTGTACCTGTCCTGGGAGCGCTCGATGCTGACACTGGGTATAAAGTGGGGGGGACACTGTCAGGGTAATGTAGAGAGAGCTCTACACTATATCTAACCCGTGCTGTACCTGTCCTGGGAGAGCTCGATGCTGACACTGGGTATAAAGTGGGGGACACACAGTCAGTGTAATGTAGAGGGAGCTCTACACTGTATCTAACCCGTGCTGTCCCTGTCCTGGGAGAGCTCGATGCTGACACTGGGTATAAAGTGGGGGGGACACTGTCAGGGTAATGTAGAGAGAGCTCTACACTGTATCTAACCCGTGCTGTACCTGTCCTGGGAGCGCTCGATGCTGACACTGGGTATAAAGTGGGGGGGACACTGTCAGGGTAATGTAGAGGGAGCTCTACACTGTATCTAATCCGTGCTGTACCTGTCCTGGGAGAGCTCGATGCTGACACTGGGTATAAAGTGGGGGGGACACTGTCAGGGTAATGTAGAGGGAGCTCTACACTGTATCTAACCCGTGCTGTACCTGTCCTGGGAGAGCTCGATGCTGACACTGGGTATAAAGTGGGGGGGACACTGTCAGGGCAATGTAGAGGGAGCTCTACACTGTATCTAACCCGTGCTGTACCTGTCCTGGGAGAGCTCGATGCTGACACTGGGTATAAAGTGGGGGACACACTGTCAGGGTAATGTAGAGGGAGCTCTACACTGTATCTAACCCGTGCTGTACCTGTCCTGGGAGAGCTCGATGCTGACACTGGGTATAAAGTGGGGGACACACTGTCAGGGTAATGGCGAGGGAGCTGAACACTGTATCTAACCCGTGCTGTACCTGTCCTGCGAGAGCTCGATGCTGACACTGGGTATAAAGTGGGGGACACACTGTCAGGGTAATGTAGAGGGAGCTCACACTCTATCTAACCCGTGCTGTACCTGTCCTGGGAGAGCCCGATGCTGACACTGGGTATAAAGTGGGGTACACACTGTCAGGGTAATGTAGAGTGAGTTCTACACTGTATCTACCCCGTGCTGTACCTGTCCTGGGAGAGCTCGATGCTGACACTGGGTATAAAGTGGGGGACACACTGTCAGGGTAATGTAGAGAGAGCTCTACACTGTATCTAATCCGTGCTGTACCTGTCCTGGGAGAGCTCGATGCTGACACTGGGTATAAAGTGGGGGGGACACTGTCAGGGTAATGTAGAGGGAGCTCTACACTGTATCTAACCCGTGCTGTACCTGTCCTGGGAGCGCTCGATGCTGACACTGGGTATAAAGTGGGGGACACACTGTCGGGGTAATGTAGAGGGAGCTCTACACTGTATCTAACCCGTGCTGTACCTGTCCTGGGAGAGCTCGATGCTGACACTGGGTATAAAGTGGGAGACACACTGTCAGGGTAATGTAGAGGGAGCTCTACACTGTATCTAACCCGTGCTGTACCTGTCCTGGGAGAGCTCGATGCTGACATTGGGTATAAAGTGGGGGGGACACTGTCAGGGTAACGTAGAGGGAGCTCTACACTGTATCTACCCCGTGCTGTACCTGTCCTGGGAGAGCTCGATGCTGACACTGGGTATAAAGTGGGGGGGACACTGTCAGGGTAATGTAGAGAGAGCTCTACACTGTATCTAATCCGTGCTGTACCTGTCCTGGGAGAGCTCGATGCTGACACTGGGTATAAAGTGGGGGGGACACTGTCAGGGTAATGTAGAGGGAGCTCTACACTGTATCTAACCCGTGCTGTACCTGTCCTGGGAGAGCTCGATGCTGACACTGGGTATAAAGTGGGGGACACACTGTCGGGGTAATGTAGAGGGAGCTCTACACTGTATCTAACCCGTGCTGTACCTGTGCTGGGAGAGCTCGATGCTGACACTGGGTATAAAGTGGGGGGGACAGTGTCAGGGTAATGTAGAGAGAGCTCTACACTGTATCTAATCCGTGCTGTACCTGTCCTGGGAGAGCTCGATGCTGACACTGGGTATAAAGTGGGGGACACACTGTCAGGGTAATGTAGAGGGAGCTCTACCCTGTATCTAACCCGTGCTGTACCTGTCCTGGGAGCGCTCGATGCGCTCGATGCTGACACTGGGTATAAAGTGGGGGACACACTGTCAGGGTAATGTAGAGGGAGCTCTACACTGTATCTAACCTGTGTTGTACCTGTCCTGGGAGAGCTCGATGCTGACACTGGGTATAAAGTGGAGGGGACACTGTCAGGGTAATGTAGAGGGGGCTCTACCCTGTATCTAACCCGTGCTGTACCTGTCCTGGGAGCGCTCGATGCGCTCGATGCTGACACTGGGTATAAAGTGGGGGGGGACACTGTCAGGGTAATGTAGAGGGAGCTCTACACTGTATCTAACCCGTGCTGTACCTGTCCTGGGAGAGCTCGATGCTGACACTGGGTATAAAGTGGGGGACACACTGTCAGGGTAATGTAGAGGGAGCTCTACACTGTATCTAACCCGTGCTGTACCTGTCCTGGGAGCGCTCGATGCGCTCGATGCTGACACTGGGTATAAAGTGGGGGGGGACACTGTCAGGGTAATGTAGAGGGAGCTCTACACTGTATCTAACCCGTGCTGTACCTGTCCTGGGAGAGCTCGATGCTGACACTGGGTATAAAGTGGGGGACACACTGTCAGGGTAATGTAGAGGGAGCTCTACACTGTATCTAACCCGTGCTGTACCTGTCCTGGGAGAGCTCGATGCTGACACTGGGTATAAAGTGGGGGTGACACAGTCAGGGTAATGTAGAGGGAGCTCTCCACTGTATCTAACCTGTGCTGTACCTGTCCTGGGAGAGCTCGATGCTGACACTGGGTATAAAGTGGGGGACACACTGTCAGGGTAATGTAGAGCGAGCTCTACACTGTATCTAACCCATGCTGTACCTGTCCTGGGAGAGCTCGATGCTGACACTGGGTATAAAGTGGGGGACACACTGTCAGGGTAATGTAGAGGGAGCTCTACACTGTATCTAACTCGTGCTGTACCTGTCCTGGGAGAGCTCGATGCTGACACTGGGTATAAAGTGGGGGGGACACTGTCAGGGTAATGTAGAGGGAGCTCTACACTGTATCTAACCTGTGCTGTACCTGTCCTGGGAGAGCTCGATGCTGACACTGGGTATAAACCGGGGGGGACACTGTCAGGGTAATGTAGAGGGAGCTCTACACTGTATCTAACTCGTGCTGTACCTGTCCTGGGAGAGCTCGATGCTGACACTGGGTATAAAGTGGGGGGGACACTGTCAGGGTAATGTAGAGGGAGCTCTACACTGTATCTAACCTGTGCTGTACCTGTCCTGGGAGAGCTCGATGCTGACACTGGGTATAAAGTGGGGGGGACACTGTCAGGGTAATGTAGAGGGAGCTCTACACTGTATCTAACCCGTGCTGTACCTGTTCTGGGAGCGCTCGATGCGCTCGATGCTGACACTGGGTATAAAGTGGGGGGGGACACTGTCAGGGTAATGTAGAGGGAGCTCTACACTGTATCTAACCCGTGCTGTACCTGTCCTGGGAGAGCTCGATGCTGACACTGGGTATAAAGTGGGGGACACACTGTCAGGGTAATGTAGAGGGAGCTCTACACTGTATCTAACCCGTGCTGTACCTGTCCTGGGAGAGCTCGATGCTGACACTGCGTATAAAGTGGGGGGGACACTTTCAGGGTAATGTAGAGGGAGCTCTACACTGTATCTAACCAGTGCTGTACCTGTCCTGGGAGAGCTCGATGCTGACACTGGGTATAAAGTGGGGGGGACACAGTCAGGGTAATGTAGGGGGAGCTCTCCACTGTATCTAACCTGTGCTGTACCTGTCCTGGGAGAGCTCGATGCTGACACTGGGTATAAAGTGGGGAACACACTGTCAGGGTAATGTAGAGCGAGCTCTACACTGTATCTAACCCATGCTGTACCTGTCCTGGGAGAGCTCGATGCTGACACTGGGTATAAAGTGGGGGACACACTGTCAGGGTAATGTAGAGGGAGCTCTACACTGTATCTAACCCGTGCTGTACCTGTCCTGGGAGAGCTCGATGCTGACACTGGGTATAAAGTGGGGGGGACACTGTCAGGGTAATGTAGAGGGAGCTCTACACTGTATCTAACCTGTGCTGTACCTGTCCTGGGAGAGCTCGATGCTGACACTGGGTATAAAGTGGGGGACACACTGTCAGGGTAATGTAGAGGGAGCTCTACACTGTATCTAATCCGTGCTGTACCTGTCCTGGGAGCGCTCGATGCTGACACTGGGTATAAAGTGAAGGACACACTGTCAGTGTAATGTAGAGGGAGCTCAACACTGTATCTAACCCGTTCTGTACCTGTCCTGGGAGAGCTCGATGCTGACACTGGGTATAAAGTGGGGGACACACTGTCAGGGTAATGTAGAGGGAGCTCTACACTGTATCTAACCCGTGCTGTATCTGTCCTGGGAGAGCTCGATGCTGACACTGGGTATAAAGTGGGGGGGACACTGTCAGGGTAATGTAGAGGGAGCTCTACACTGTATCTAACCTGTGCTGTACCTGTCCTGGGAGAGCTCGATGCTGACACTGGGTATAAAGTGGGGGGGACACTGTCAGGGTAATGTAGAGGGAGCTCTACACTGTATCTAACCCGTGCTGTACCTGTCCTGGGAGCGCTCGATGCGCTCGATGCTGACACTGGGTATAAAGTGGGGGGGGACACTGTCAGGGTAATGTAGAGGGAGCTCTACACTGTATCTAACCCGTGCTGTACCTGTCCTGGGAGAGCTCGATGCTGACACTGGGTATAAAGTGGGGGACACACTGTCAGGGTAATGTAGAGGGAGCTCTACACTGTATCTAACCCGTGCTGTACCTGTCCTGGGAGAGCTCGATGCTGACACTGCGTATAAAGTGGGGGGGACACTTTCAGGGTAATGTAGAGGGAGCTCTACACTGTATCTAACCAGTGCTGTACCTGTCCTGGGAGAGCTCGATGCTGACACTGGGTATAAAGTGGGGGGGACACAGTCAGGGTAATGTAGAGGGAGCTCTCCACTGTATCTAACCTGTGCTGTACCTGTCCTGGGAGAGCTCGATGCTGACACTGGGTATAAAGTGGGGGACACACTGTCAGGGTAATGTAGAGCGAGCTCTACACTGTATCTAACCCATGCTGTACCTGTCCTGGGAGAGCTCGATGCTGACACTGGGTATAAAGTGGGGGACACACTGTCAGGGTAATGTAGAGGGAGCTCTACACTGTATCTAACTCGTGCTGTACCTGTCCTGGGAGAGCTCGATGCTGACACTGGGTATAAAGTGGGGGGGACACTGTCAGGGTAATGTAGAGGGAGCTCTACACTGTATCTAACCTGTGCTATACCTGTCCTGGGAGAGCTCGATGCTGACACTGGGTATAAAGTGGGGGGGACACTGTCAGGGTAATGTAGAGGGAGCTCTACACTGTATCTAACCCGTGCTGTACCTGTCCTGGGAGAGCTCGATGCTGACACTGGGTATAAAGTGGGGGGGACACTGTCAGGGTAATGTAGAGGGAGCTCTACACTGTATCTAACCTGTGCTGTACCTGTCCTGGGAGAGCTCGATGCTGACACTGGGTATAAAGTGGGGGACACACTGTCAGGGTAATGTAGAGGGAGCTCTACACTGTATCTAATCCGTGCTGTACCTGTCCTGGGAGCGCTCGATGCTGACACTGGGTATAAAGTGAAGGACACACTGTCAGTGTAATGTAGAGGGAGCTCAACACTGTATCTAACCCGTTCTGTACCTGTCCTGGGAGAGCTCGATGCTGACACTGGGTATAAAGTGGGGGACACACTGTCAGGGTAATGTAGAGGGAGCTCTACACTGTATCTAACCCGTGCTGTATCTGTCCTGGGAGAGCTCGATGCTGACACTGGGTATAAAGTGGGGGGGACACTGTCAGGGTAATGTAGGGGGAGCTCTACACTGTATCTAACCCGTGCTGTACCTGTCCTGGGAGAGCTCTATGCTGACACTGGGGATAAAGTGGGGGACACACTGTCAGGGTAATGGAGAGGGAGCTCTACACTGTATCTAACCCGTGCTGTACCTGTCCTGGGAGAGCTCGATGCTGACACTGGGTATAAAGTGGGGGGACACACTGTCAGGGTAATGTAGAGGGAGCTCTACACTGTATCTAACCCGTGTTGTACCTGTCCTGGGAGAGCTCGATGCTGACACTGGGTATAAAGTGGGGGACACACTGTCAGGGTAATGTAGAGGGAGCTCTACACTGTATCTAATCCGTGCTGTACCTGTCCTGGGAGCGCTCGATGCTGACACTGGGTATAAAGTGGAGGACACACTGTCAGTGTAATGTAGAGGGAGCTCAACACTGTATCTAACCCGTTCTGTACCTGTCCTGGGAGAGCTCGATGCTGACACTGGGTATAAAGTGGGGGACACACTGTCAGGGTAATGTAGAGGGAGCTCTACACTGTATCTAACCCGTGCTGTATCTGTCCTGGGAGAGCTCGATGCTGACACTGGGTATAAAGTGGGGGACACACTGTCAGGGTAATGTAGGGGGAGCTCTACACTGTATCTAACTCGTGCTGTACCTGTCCTGGGAGAGCTCGATGCTGACACTGGGTATAAAGTGGGGGGGACACTGTCAGGGTAATGTAGAGGGAGCTCTACACTGTATCTAACCTGTGCTGTACCTGTCCTGGGAGAGCTCGATGCTGACACTGGGTATAAAGTGGGGGGGACACTGTCAGGGTAATGCAGAGGGAGCTCTACACTGTATCTAACCCGTGCTGTACCTGTCCTGGGAGAGCTCGATGCTGACACTGGGTATAAAGTGGGGGGGACACTGTCAGGGTAATGTAGAGGGAGCTCTACACTGTATCTAACCTGTGCTGTACCTGTCCTGGGAGAGCTCGATGCTGACACTGGGTATAAAGTGGGGGACACACTGTCAGGGTAATGTAGAGCGTTCTCTACACTGTATCTAACCTGTGCTGTACCTGTCCTGGGAGAGCTCGATGCTGACACTGGGTATAAAGTGGGGGACACACTGTCAGGGTAATGTAGAGGGAGCTCTACACTGTATCTAATCCGTGCTGTACCTGTCCTGGGAGCGCTCGATGCTGACACTGGGTATAAAGTGAAGGACACACTGTCAGTGTAATGCAGAGGGAGCCCAACACTGTATCTAACCCGTTCTGTACCTGTCCTGGGAGAGCTCGATGCTGACACTGGGTATAAAGTGGGGGACACACTGTCAGGGTAATGTAGAGGGAGCTCTACACTGTATCTAACCCGTGCTGTATCTGTCCTGGGAGAGCTCGATGCTGACACTGGGTATAAAGTGGGGGGGACACTGTCAGGGTAATGTAGGGGGAGCTCTACACTGTATCTAACCCGTGCTGTACCTGTCCTGGGAGAGCTCTATGCTGACACTGGGGATAAAGTGGGGGACACACTGTCAGGGTAATGGAGAGGGAGCTCCACACTGTATCTAACCCGTGCTGTACCTGTCCTGGGAGAGCTCGATGCTGACACTGGGTATAAAGTGGGGGGACACACTGTCAGGGTAATGTAGAGGGAGCTCTACACTGTATCTAACCCGTGCTGTACCTGTCCTGGGAGAGCTCGATGCTGACACTGGGTATAAAGTGGGGGGACACACTGTCAGGGTAATGTAGAGGGAGCTCTACACTGTATCTAACCCGTGTTGTACCTGTCCTGGGAGAGCTCGATGCTGACACTGGGTATAAAGTGGGGGACACACTGTCAGGGTAATGTAGAGGGAGCTCTACACTGTATCTAATCCGTGCTGTACCTGTCCTGGGAGCGCTCGATGCTGACACTGGGTATAAAGTGGAGGACACACTGTCAGTGTAATGTAGAGGGAGCTCAACACTGTATCTAACCCGTTCTGTACCTGTCCTGGGAGAGCTCGATGCTGACACTGGGTATAAAGTGGGGGACACACTGTCAGGGTAATGTAGAGGGAGCTCTACACTGTATCTAACCCGTGCTGTATCTGTCCTGGGAGAGCTCGATGCTGACACTGGGTATAAAGTGGGGGGGACACTGTCAGGGTAATGTAGGGGAGCTCTACACTGTATCTAACCCGTGCTGTAGCTGTCCTGGGAGAGCTCGATGCTGACACTGGGTATAAAGTGGGGGACACACTGTCAGGGTAATGTAGAGGGAGCTCTACACTGTATCTAACCCGTGCTGTACCTGTCCTGGGAGAGCTCGATGCTGCCACTGGGTATAAAGTGGGGGACACACTGTCAGGGTAATGTAGAGGGAGCTCTACACTGTATCTAACCCGTGCTGTATCTGTCCTGGGAGAGCTCGATGCTGACACTGGGTATAAAGTGGGGGACACACTGTCAGGGTAATGTAGAGGGAGCTCTACACTGTATCTAAACCGTGCTGTACCTGTCCTGGGAGAGCTCGATGCTGACACTGGGGATAAAGTGGGGGACACACTGTCAGGGTAATGTAGAGGGAGCTCTACACTGTATCTAACCCGTGCTGTATCTGTCCTGGGAGAGCTCGATGCTGACACTGGGTATAAAGTGGGGGACACACTGTCAGGGTAATGTAGAGGGAGCTCTACACTGTATCTAAACCGTGCTGTACCTGTCCTGGGAGAGCTCGATGCTGACACTGGGGATAAAGTGGGGGACACACTGTCAGGGTAATGTAGAGGGAGCTCTACACTGTATCTAACCCGTGCTGTACCTGTCCTGGAAGAGCTCGATGCTGACAGTGGGTATAAAGTGGGGGACACACTGTCAGGGTAATGTAGAGGGAGCTCTACACTGTATCTAACCCGTGCTGTATCTGTCCTGGGAGAGCTCGATGCTGACACTGGGTATAAAGTGGGGGACACACTGTCAGGGTAATGTAGAGGGAGCTCTACACTGTATCTAAACCGTGCTGTACCTGTCCTGGGAGAGCTCGATGCTGACACTGGGGATAAAGTGGGGGACACACTGTCAGGGTAATGTAGAGGGAGCTCTACACTGTATCTAACCCGTGCTGTACCTGTCCTGGGAGAGCTCGATGCTGACACTGGGTATAAAGTGGGGGGGACACTGTCAGGGTAATGTAGAGGGAGCTCTACACTGTATCTAACCCGTGCTGTACCTGTCCTGGGAGCGCTCGATGGTGACACTGGGTATAAAGTGGGGGACACTGTCAGGTTAATGTAGAGGGAGCTCTACACTGTATCTAACCCGTGCTGTACCTGTCCTGGGAGAGCTCGATGCTGACACTGGGTATAAAGTGGGGGACACTGTCAGGTTAATGTAGAGGGAGCTCTACACTGTATCTAACCCGTGCTGTACCTGTCCTGGAAGAGCTCGATGCTGACACTGGGTATAAAGTGGGGGACACACTGTCAGGGTAATGTAGAGGGAGCTCTACACTGTATCTAACCCGTGCTGTATCTGTCCCGGGAGAGCTCGATGCTGACACTGGGTATAAAGTGGGGGGGGGGAACACTGTCAGGGTAATGTAGAGGGAGCTCTACACTGTATCTAACCCGTGCTGTACCTGTCCTGGGAGAGCTCGATGCTGACACTGGGTATAAAGTGGGGGACACACTGTCAGGGTAATGGAGAGGGAGCTCTACCCTGTGTCTATCTCGGCTCATTCCCAGCTGGGGTGGGGGGAGACGGTCTCCCGGGCTGCGGGAACCTTTACCTTGTATTGTTTTGGTTGCTGGTTTCCAGTTGTCAGCGCTGATGATTGGCAGACACACCTGCCCCTTCTCATCGATGTTCGGGTGGTAAATCTGCGTCTTGAAGGTGACTTTGGGAGGTTTGAACGGGTAGTCCGAGGGGTAATTGATGTGGATCCTGAAGGCTCCCTTGTCGTAAGGCGGCTGTTGCTGTCCGTCGCGGACGAGGGACAGAAAGGGAAAGAGAAAGAGGTTCGAGGTTCAACGCAGAGCAATGACTCACCCCTCAGCTCCGCTCCGACTCCTGCCTCCTGCTCCGTCCCCGCAATTTCCACTTCCCGTGAGGGTTCCGGGACACCCGCCTTCCTCAATCGAGGGTAGATTACAAAAGCAGGGAGGTCATGTTGGAGTTGTACAGAACTCTGGTGAGGCCACAGCTGGAGCACTGGGAGCAGTTCTGGTCGCCACATTGCAGGGAGGATGTGATAGCGCTGGAGGGGGAGCAGAGGGGATTCGCCAGGATGTTGCCTGGGGTGGAACAAGTTATGGAGAGAGGTTGGACAGGCTTGGGTTGCTTTCCCTGGAGCAGAGAGGAGTGAGGGGTGGCCTGATGGAGGTGGACAGGATTATGAGGGAATGGACAGGGTGGAGAGGGAGTAGCTGTTCCCCTTAGTTGAAGGGTCAGTTACGAGGGGGCCGCACGTTCAAGGTGAGGGGACGGGAGGTTTAGGGGGGGGGGATTTGAGGAGGAAGGTTTTTACCCAGAGGGCGGTGACGGTCTGGAACGCTCCGTCTCTATGACCCATTGGCGGGACCGGCTCCAGTGGTGACCCACAGGGATGTTTGAAGGAGGCTGTCCGAGACAGGGGAGCGGCAACGGGGGTGGCAGGAAGAGGCCTGACCAAGGAGGCCCCCGGCAGGGTTGGCGGCTGAGGTCAGAGGGCAGGCCGCAACTGGCACGGCCTCATCCGTCCGAGAAGTTTCAGCCCCGGAGCGGGGGAGGCGCTCGGGTTCTTCCTCGGGTTCTGTCGCCTTCGCTTCCGGGCCGCGCCCTATCCCTATTGGCGGAGGGTACGCTCTGGGATGTCTGCGGGCAGATGCTGGCGACGGAGCGGGCATCGTCGGGAGGAAGTGGGAGGGCGAGCCGGGCTTGAGGGAGGGGAGGGGTTGTGGAGGGAGACTCCCCACAGGGACACGCCCACTGACCCTGGCGCCTTGACGTGCAAGGAGTGTGTCCAGCTGCAGCTCCTGTCAGACCGCTTGACGGCTCTGGAGCTGCGGATGGACTCACTTTGGAGCATCCGCGATGCTGAGGACGCCGTGGGCAGCACGTTTAGCGAGTTGGTCACACCGCAGGTGAAAGTTACTGAGGGAGATAGAAAATGGGTGACCAAAAGACCGAGCAAGAGGAGGAAGGCAGTGCAGGTGTCCCCTGCGGTCATCTCCCTGCAAAACAGATATACCGCTTTGGATACTGTTGGGGGAGACGGCTCACCAGGGGAAGGCAGCAGCAGCCAGGTTCATGGCACCGTGGCTGGCTCTGCTGGGCAGCTGGGCAGGAAGAAGAATGGCAGGGCTATAGTGATGGGGGACTCGATCGTAAGGGGAATAGACAGGCGGTTCTGCGGACGCAATCGAGACTCCAGGAGGGTATGTTGCCCCCCTGGTGCAAGGGTCAAGGATGTCTCGGAGCGGCTGCAGGACGTTCTGGGGGGGGGGGGGGGGCGGTGAACAGCCAGCTGCCGAATTTCGGGAGTTAGAAGCTGAACGAAGGCCTCGCGTTCCCCATTCTCCCGGAACGCCCCCCCCCCCTCCCCCGCTCGGCGTTCCGGCCCCACCGCGCGTTCTCCCTGCTGCAGTGCCGCACGGACATACCGGTAAAATTAGAGCCTGCCAGAAGAAGACATTGTCATCAGCCTCCATGTTGCGAATGTACGCTTTGTCCGCACTCTTAATGTCGACCAGCTCCTGCGGGGGGGAGGGGGGCGGGGGAGTGGGGGGGGAGCAGAGCACAGGAAAAATAAATCAACACGTCCTGAGCGGCACGCCAGGCCGAGGCTCCGGGAAACCCCAGGGGACGCGGATTCGAGCCCAGAGCAGGCTCGGAGATTTTCAATTTCTAGAAGCAAGGGGATGAGTACCGATCGAATGCCGTGAAAATCCAGCCGGGGCCTCCAGGCCCATCGCAGGCGAATCAAGAGCCACTCAGATGCTGGGCAATTAGAGGTTGCAGGGCCCTGGAGGAGGTTTACAGAGATAGGGAGGGTTGTAGGGGCTGGAGGAGGTTACAGAGATAGGGAGGGTTCTAGGGGCTGGAGGACGGTTACAGAGATAGGGAGGGTTGTAGGGGCTGGAGGAGGGTTACAGAGATAGGGAGGGTTGTCGGGGCCTGGAGGACAGTTACAGAGGTAAGGAGGGTTGTAGGGACTGGAGGAGGTTACAGAGATAGGGAGGGTTGTAGGGACTGGAGGAGGTTACAGAGATAGGGAGGGTTGTAGGGGCCTGGAGGAGGTTACAGAGATAGGAAGGGTTGTAGGGACTGGAGGAGGTTACAGAGATAGGGAGGGTTGTCCGGGCTGGAGGAGGTTACAGAGATAGGGAGGGTTGTCGGGGCCTGGAGGAGGGTTACAGAGATAGGGAGGATTGTCGGGGCCTGGAGGACGGTTACAGAGATAGGGAAGGTTGTAGGGGCTGGAGGACGGTTACAGAGATAGGGAGGGTTGTAGGGGCTGGAGGAGGTTACAGAGATAGGGAGAGTTGTAGGGGCCTGGAGGAGGGTTACAGAGATAGGGAAGGTTGTTGGGCCCTGGAGGAGGTTACAGAGATAGGGAGGGTTGTAGGGGCTGGAGGACGGTTACAGAGATAGGGAGGGTTGTTGGGCCCTGGAGGAGGTTACAGAGATAGGGAGGGTTGTAGGGACTGGAGGAGGTTACAGAGATAGGGAGGGTTGTAGGAACTGGAGGAGGTTACAGAGATAGGGAGGGTTGTAGGGGCTGGAGGAGGTTACAGAGATAGGGAGAGTTGTAGGGGCTGGAGGAGGTTACAGAGATAGGGAGGGTTGTAGAGGCTGGAGGAGGTTACAGAGATAGGGAGGGTTGTAGGGGCTGGAGGAGGTTACAGAGATAGGGAGAGTTGTAGGGGCTGGAGGAGGTTACAGAGATAGGGAGGGTTGTAGGGGCTGGAGGAGGTTACAGAGATAGGGAGGGTTGTAGGGGCTGGAGGAGGTTACAGAGATAGGGAGGGTTGTAGCAGCTGGAGGAGGTTACAGAGATAGGGAGGGTTGTAGGAACTGGAGGAGGTTACAGAGATGGGGAGGGTTGTAGGGGCTGGAGGTGGTTACAGAGATAGGGAGGGTTGAAGGGGCTGGAGGAGGTTACGGAGATGGGGAAGGATGAAGGGGCTGGAGGAGGTTACAGAGATAGGGAGGGTTGTAGGGGCTGGAGGAGGATACAGAGATAGGGAGGGTTGTAGGGACTGGAGGAGGTTACAGAGATAGGGAGGGTGTCGGGGCTGGGGGAGGTTACAGAGATAGGGAGGGTTGTCGCGGCCTGGAGGAGGGTTACAGAGATAGGGAGGGTTGTAGGGGTTGGAGGAGGTTACAGAGACAGGGAGGGTTGTAGGGGCTGGTGGAGGTCACAGAGATAGGGAGGGTTGTAGGGACTGGAGGAGGTTACAGAGAGAGGGAGGATTGTCCGGACTGGAGGAGGTTACAGAGAGAGGGAGGATTGTAGGGACTGGAGGAGATTACAGAGATAGGGACGGCTGTAGGGGCTGGATGAGGTTACAGAGATAGGGTGAGTTGTCGGGGCTGGAGGAGGTTACAGGGATAGGGAGGGTTGTAGGGACTGGAGGAGGGTTACAGAGATAGGGAGGGTTCTTGGGGCTGGAGGGGGTTGCAGAGATAGAGAGGGCTGTAGGCACTGGAGGAGATTACAGAGATAGGGGGGGTTGTAGGTGCTGGAGGAGGTTACAAAGATGAGGAGGGTTGTCCGGACTGGAGGAGATTACAGAGATAGGGACGGCTGTAGGGGCTGGATGAGGTTACAGAGATAGGGTGAGTTTTCGGGGCTGGAGGAGGTTACAGGGATAGGGAGGGTTGTAGGGGATGAAGGAGGCTATAGAGAAGGGGAGGGTTGTAGGGGCTGGAGGAGGTTACAGAGATAGGTAGGGTTCTTGGAGCTGGAGGGGGTTACAGAGATTGGGAGTGTTTGGGGGCTAGAGGAGGTTACAGAAATAGGGAGGGTGGTAGGGGCTGGAGGAGGTTACAGAGATAGGGAGGGTTGTAGGGGATGGAGGAGGTTACAGAGATAGGGAGGGTTGTAGGGGCTGGAGGAGGTTACAGAGATAGGGTGGGTTGTAGGGGCTGGAGGAGGTTACAGAGATAGGGAGGGTTGCAGGAACTGGAGGAGGTTACAGAGATAGGGAGGGTTGTAGGAACTGGAGGAGGTTACAGAGATAGGGAGGGTTGTAGGAACTGGAGGAGGTTACAGAGATGGGGAGGGTTGTAGGGCTGGAGGAGGTTACAGAGATAGGGTGGGTTGTAGGGGCTGGAGGAGGTTACAGAGATAGGGAGGGTTGTAGGAACTGGAGGAGGTTACAGAGATAGGGAGGGTTGTAGGGGCTGGAGGAGGTTACAGAGATAGGGAGGGTTGTGGGGGCTGGAGGAGGTTACAGAGATAGGGAGGGTTGTAGGAACTGGGGGAGGTTACAGAGATAGGGAGGGTTGTGGGGGCTGGAGGAGGTTACAGAGATAGGGAGGATTGTGGGGGCTGGAGGAGGTTACAGAGATAGGGAGGGTTGTAGGGGCTGGAGGAGGTTACAGAGATAGGGAGGGTTGTAGGAACTGGAGGAGGTTACAGAGATAGGGAGGGTTGTAGGGGCTGGAGGAGGTTACAGATATAGGAAGGGTTGTAGGAACTGGAGGAGGTTACAGAGATAGGGAGGGTTGTGGGGCTGGAGGAGGTTACAGAGATAGGGAGGATTGTAGGGGGCTGGAGGAGGTTACAGAGATAGGGAGGGTTATAGGGGCTGGAGGAGGTTACAGAGATAGGGAGGGTTGCAGGGGCTGGAGGAGGTTACAGAGATAGGGAGGGTTGTAGGGGGCTGGAGGAGGTTACAGAGATAGGGAGGGTTATAGGGGCTGGAGGAGGTTACAGAGATAGGGAGGGTTTCAGGGACTGGAGGAGGTTACAGAGATAGGGAGGGTTGTAGGAACTGGAGGAGGTTACAGAGATAGGGAGGGTTGTCGGGGCTGGAGGAGGTTACAGAGATAGGGAGGGTTGTCGGGGCTGGAGGAGGTTACAGAGATAGGGAGGGTTGTCGGGGCTGGAGGAGGTTACAGAGATAGGGAGGGTTGGAGGGGCTGGAGGAGGTTACAGAGATAGGGAGGATTGTAGGGGCTGGAGGAGGTTACAGAGATACGGAGGGTTGTAGGGTCTGGAGGAGGTTACAGAGATAGGGAGGGTTGTAGGAACTGGAGAAGGTTACAGAGATGGGCAAGGTTGAAGGGACTGGAGGAGGTTACAGAGATGGGGAAGGTTGAAGGGGCTGGAGGAGGTTACAGAGATAGGGAGGGTTGTAGGGGCTGGAGGAGGTTATAGAGAAAAGGAGGCT